>NW_022142340.1:0-74099 GCF_007565055.1 Rhinopithecus roxellana
GTTTTTTGAGATAGAGTCTCGTTCTGTCACCCGGCTGAAGTGCAGTGGCATGATCTTGAGTCACTGCAATCTCCGCCTCCTGGATTCAAGCGATTCTCCCACCTCAGCCTCCCAAGTAGCTGGGATTACAGGTGCACACCACCATGCCAGCTAATTTTTTTGTATTTTTAGTAGAGACGGGGTTTCACCATGTTGGCCACGCTAGTTTTGAACTCCTGACCTCAAGTGATCCACCTGCCTTGGCCTCCCAAAGTGCTGGGATTATAGGAGTGAGCCGCCATGCCCAGCCAGAACCAGGTTTTAAGTCACCCATAAGTGTGGTGGCCATGGGTCCTGGTTTGTCCAGGGCAGTCCCAGGGACACAATTATCCAGTGTTTTTGTTTGTTTGTTTTTGTTTTTTTGAGACGGAGTCTCGCTCTGTTGCCAGGCTGGAGTGCAGTGGCGCGATCTCAGCTCACTGCAACCTCTGCCTCCTGGGTTCAAGCAATTCTCCTGCCTCAGCCTCCCAAGTAGCTGGGATTCCAGGTGTACGCCTCCATGCCCGGCTAATTTTGTTGTATTTTTAGTAGAGGCAGCGTTTCATCATGTTGGCCACACTGATGTTGGCCACGCTGGTTTTGAACTCCTGACCTCGAATGATCCGTTTGCCTCAGCCTCCCAAAGTGCTGGGATTACAGGCATGAGCCACTGTGCCTGGCCAGCACCAGGTTTTAAGTCACCCATAAGTGTGGTGGCCAAGGATCCTGGTTTGTCCAGGGCAGTCCCAGAGGACACGATTGTCCCAGTGTGATTGTTTTTTTTTGTTGTTTGTTGTTTGCTGTTTTTGTTGTTGTTTGTTTTTTTTTTTGAGACGGAGTCCCATTCTGCCATCCGGGCTAGAGTGCAATGGCATGATCTCAGCTCACTACAACCTCCGCCTCCCAAGTTCAAGCAATTCTCCTACCTCAGCCTCCCGAGTAGCTGGTATTACAGGCGCCCACCACCACGCCTGGATAATTTTTGTGTTTTTTTTTTTGTTTTGTTTTGTTTTGTTTTGTTTTGTTTTTTTGAGACAGAGTCTTGCTCTGTCACCCAGGCTGGAGTGCAGTGGCCAGATCTCAGCTCACTGCAAGCTCCGCCTCCCAGGTTTACGCCATTCTCCTGCCTCAGCCTCCCAAGTAGCTGGGACTACAGGCGCCCGCCACCACGCCCGGCTAGTTTTTTGTATTTTTTTAGTAGAGACGGGGTTTCACTGTGTTAGCCAGGATGGTCTCGATCTCCTGACCTTGTGATCCGCCCGTCTCGGCCTCCCAAAGAGCTGGGATTACAGGCTTGAGCCACCGCGCCCGGCCAATTTTTGTATTTTTAGTAGAGACGGGGTTTCACCATGTTGGCCAGGCTGGTCTCAAATTCCTGACCTCAGGTGATCCATGCACCTTGGCCTCCCAAAGTGCTGGGATTACAGGCGTGAGCCACCACACCTAGCCGGCCCAGTGTAATGTTAACAGCCCCCTTTCACCTCCAGATGCACCCTGGTGTGGATGGGAATCGCATGGCCAGTGTCTCTGCACATGGCCACTCTGTGCTCAGTGGGTCTGAGCAGGGAGTGAGTGTCCAGAGAGAAAAGCCCTGGTATAGGACGGGGCAAGCCCACATCTCCTCTCTACGCTACAGTATCCCCTCCCATAGTGGGGTTGGGCCTAGCTGACCTACCAGGCTGCCTCTGGACTCCAGCCTGTGTGAGAGATGAAAGGAATCTGGAAGCCTCTCCTACCTGGCCCAGCGTAGCCACAGGGGCAGGTGAGCAGGGGAGGAAGGAACCTGCAGGCAGCAGAGGGTGGCTGGACAACAGCAAAAGGAGCTCCCGGCAGCAGCCTCTCTGCTCTGGCAGGCCAGCCCTGCCCTGTTAGGAGGGACAGTGCTGGGGTCCGGGTGGGGCCGAGCCGGCGGGCACACTCGCTCTGGAATGGTCAGCAGGTGGCGGGACACGTCCATGTGCAGCTCGATGTTGGTGTTTCTTCAGCTCCACCAGGCTGAGTCACATCTCCATCTGCTCCTTGAAGGCCCCGATGAGCTGTGCCCAGATCTTGTTCATCTGTATGTGGCTATCCTCCTCTGTGTCATGGGACAGCATTGGAACTGCGGGGAGGAAGGGAGCTGGCTGAACCAGGAGCAGTGCCACCTAAGTCAGGGTTGAAACTCCATGCCCACCCACCAAGATGGTGTCTGGCCCACAGAGAAGCTCATGGATGGATGAGTGAATGGAGATGGATGGGTGGGTGGTGGATGGTGAATGGATGGAGAGAGAATGAATGGATAGTGATGGACGGATGGAGGCTGGAGGGTAGATGGATAGATGAGTATGAATGGTTGGGGATGAATGGATAAATAAATGGATGGATAAATAATGGATGGACGATGGGTGGTTGGGTGGATGAATACAGGGTGGATGGATGAGGATGTATGGTTGAGGATGGGTAGATGGATGGAAAAATGGATGGATGCATAGATGCATGGTGGATGGATGGATGATGGATAGATAGATGGATGACTAGATGAATGGGTAGATGGATGGATGGAGATGAATGGCTGGGAATGGGTGGATGATGGAAGAATGGATGGATGAATGGATAGATGCATGGTAGATGGATGGATGGATGAATGATGGATGGATAGATGGATGAGTGGATGAATAGGCGGATGGATGGAGATGAATGGTTGGGGATGGGTGGATGTATGAAAGAATGGATGGATGGATGGATGGATAGATGCATGGTGGATGGATGGATGATGATGATGATGGATGATAGATGGATGAGTGGATGAATGGGTAGATGGATGGATGGAGATGAATGTTGGGGATGGGTGACTGGATGAATGGATGGATGGCTGGATGATGGATGGCTAGATGGATGAGTGGATGACTGGGTAGATGGATGGATGGAGATGCATGCTTGGGGCTGGGTGCCTGGCTGGATGATGGCTGGATGGCTGGCTGGCTGGCTGGATGAGGCTGGATGGCTGGGCTGGCTGGCTGGCTGGCTCTCTGGCCTGGCTTGGCTGGATGGCTGGCTGGAGGTTGGCTGTGCTGGGTGGCTGATGGGCTGTGGATGCCTGCTGGGTCGCTGGCTGGTGGTGGCTGCGGTTGGCTGCCTGGCTGGGTGTCGGATGGCTGGGTGGCTGGCTGGCTGGGTCTGGGTGCCGCGGGTCCTGGCTGGCTGGGTGCGCGGTCGCTGTGTCCCTCGGTGGATGGGTCGCTGGATGGTTGGACTTGTGGCATCCCTGGATAGCTGATTTAGAGGCCTTTCCCCCCCTCTTTGCCTGGCTTGGGGTCAGGCTACCCGGATTTGAGTCTCAGGAACCCAAATAGTGTTCTCTAGACCAACCATCTCAGCTCAGACCTCACTTTCCCAGTGAGACACTCCCAGACCCTCGCTCTGGGCCACCTGCCACCTGCTCTGATGACACCCTACCTTCTCCTTCACAGTGCTCGGCACATCTATGATTAAGTAACATTTTGTGAAAATGTTTCATATCTGTCTTTCCTGGTTGAATGGAAGCTCCATGGAGCAAAATCATTCCTGTTTCCCACAGTAAGTTCCTACCTAATAGTTGCCCAGCAGAATCAATGGTTTTCCCTGCCTGCCCCAGTAGACGGCTCCACCCTGGACATGCACAGTTGTCCAGTCTGTTCCTATGACCTTCAGGGCAGTGGTCAAGAAAGAGCTGCCTTTTCCTTAAATGTCGAGCAATCTGGGGTTGGCAAAATAAATTATGGTGCATCCAGATGACTGAATCACTGCAGTCATTAAAACAAAGTTTTCAGGCCAGGTGCAGTGGTTCATGCCTGTAACCCCAGCACGTTGGGAGGGCGAGGCAGGTGGATCACTTGAGGTCAGGAGTTCCAGACCAGTCTGGCCAACATGGTGAAACCCTTCTCTACTAAAAATACAAAAATTAGCTGGGCATGGTGGCAGGTGCCTGTAATCCCAGCTAAACAGCAGGCCGAGGAAGGAGAATCACTTGAACCCAGGAGGCGGAGGTTGCAGTGAGCCAAAATCATGCTACCACACTCCAGCCTGGGCAATAGAGTGAGACTCTGTCTCAAAAAAAAAAAAAAAGAAAGAAAAAAAAAAAGTGAGCTGGATGTGGTGGCACATGCCTCTAGTCCAGCTACTCAGGAGGCTGAAACAGGAGGATCACTTAAACCCAGGAGGTTGAGGCTGCACTGAGCTATGATTGCATCACTGCACTCCAGCCTGGGCAATAGGGCGAAACGTTGTCTCTAAAGAAAAAAAAAAAGAATCCAACCCCCATTTACAAGGGAAGAATTAGAGCCCGGGGTCAGGGACACATTGAGGTAGTGGCCAGGTTGGAATTAAAGCCTGGGCGGGGCCACCAAAGCGCTCTCTGAAGCAGGTTCTCAGACAGGGAGGGATAACCAGGACAGGGACATATCCTGGGAGCCCTGGGAGGGCGACAGTGCTGCTGCGCCTGCAGGGGGCGCCACGCCCCGCTCGGCCTACCCACCTCGGGCGTCCCGGATGCAGGCTTCACTTTTCTTCTTCTTTTCTTGCTTCTCAATTTTGATTTAAGGTGCTGGATCTCCCTGCGCAGGTCGGAGATGACCTCCGTGTACTGCGCGATGCGGTAGGAGACGTTCAGCAGGTTGCGCTTCACCTAGCGGGGGCAGGACACGCAGCCAAAGTCAGACCCGGCAGGAAATGCCCCACGAAGGATGCGTTTGAAAGAATGCAAACATGCGTTTGTTATAAAATTCAACTAAATGCTATTCAGCCTGAAAACGGAAGGGAATTGGTCAGACATGGTGGCTCACACCTGTAATCTCAGCACTTTGAGAGGCCAAGGCAGAAGGATCACTTGAGCTCAGGAGTTTGTGACCAGCCTGGGCAACATAGCAAGACCCCATCTCTCTCTTTTTTTTTTTTTTGCAAGACCCCATCTCTACAAAAAAATTTAAAATTAGCCAGGTGTGGTGGCTGATACCTGTGGTCCCAGCTACTCGGGAGGTTCAGGTAGGAAAATCACTTGAGCCCAGGAGGTTGAAGCTGCAGTAAGCTATGATTGCACCACTGCACTCCAGCCTGGGCAGTAGAGCAAGACTCTGTCTGAAAGAAAAAAAAAAAAAAAGGAATTCTGAGAGTTGCTATAAGATGGATGGACCTCAAGGACATGCTGCTGAGTTAAATAAGCCAGTCCCAGAAGGACAGATACTGTGTATTCTGCCTACGTGAGGTCCTCGGCCAGGTGTGGTGGCTCATGCCTGTAATCCCAGCACTTTGGGAAGCCAAGGCGGGCAGACCACTTGAGGTCAGGAGTTTCAGACCAGCCTGGCCAACATAGTGAAACCCTGTCTCCACTAAAAAATAAAAATAAAAAAAATTAGCTGGTATGGTGGCACACGCCTGTAGTCCCAGCCCACTTGGGAGGCTGAGGCAGGAGAATCACTTGAACCCGAGAGGCAGAGGTGCAGTGAGCTGAGATCGCGCCATCACGCTCCAGCCTGGGCAAACACAGTGAGACTCCATCTCAAAAAAAAAAAAAAAAAAAAAAAAAACACCTACAGCCAGGCACGATGGCTCACACCTGTAATCCCAGCACTTGGGAGGCTGAGGCAGGCAGATCACGAGGTCAGGAGTTTGAGACCAACCTGGCCAGCATGGTGCAACCCTGTCTCCACTAAAAATACAGAAAGTAGCCAGGCATGGTGGCACACACCGGTAGTCCCAACTACCCGGGAGACTGAGGCAGGAGAATTGCTTGAACCTGGCAGGTAGGGGTTGCAGTGAGCCGAGATCGTGCCTCTGCACTCAAGCCTGGGCGACGGAGTGAACTCCATCTACAAACAAACAAACAAACAAAAAACCCACGTACATGAGGTACCTCAAGTCCTCAAATTCATAGAGATGGAAGGTAGAATGCAGGATACCAGTGGCTGGGGAGGGGTGTGAGGAGTTATGGTTTACTGGGTGCAGAGGTCAGGCACAGTGGCTCATCCACCTGTAATCCCAGCATTTTGGGAGGCCTGAGGACAGGAGGGATCACTTGAGCCCAGCAGTTCAAGACCAGCCTGAGCAACACAGGGAGATCCTGTCTCTACAAAAATTGGAAAAATTAGCCGGGCATGGTGATGTACACCTGTAGTCCCAGCTGCTTGGGAGGCTGAAGCGAGAGGATGGCTTGAGCCCAGGAGGTCAAGGCTGCAGTGAGCCGTGATGGTGTCACTGCACTCCAGCTTGGATGACAGAGCCAGACCCTGTCTAAAAAAAAAAAAAAAAAAAAAAAAAAAAAGCCTGGTGCTTCAGTTTGGGAGGACGAGAAAGTTCTAGAAATTGGTGGTGGTAATGTTGCACAAAGACGTGAATGTACTTAATGCCACTGACTGCACACTTAGAAATCTGAAGTCCAAACACCCGCGCCTTACCCAGGTCTTGATGTTCTTGGCCCTGTGGGCATACAGCAGTGTGGTCCGAGACTCCTCAAAGCAGGTGCTGGCTGGGCTGATGTGGGCAATCATCACCGTGCGGCTATTCCCGCCCAGGGCATCCTGTTCAGGGGGGAAACCGCCAAGTAGGGGTTAGGGGAGCCTCAGAGCCCCGCCTGCCCAGGGGTGCTGGCCCTGCCCCAGCTGTCACCAGGACTTGTGAGATTCCAGCTCCAAGCTCTGGAAAGGCAGCTGCTGCCAGAACCCAGGGTTCAGCCCTCAGGGAGGTGACCGTGAGGATGAAGTGGGACCCGTTCCAGGCTCACCCCGTCTGACTTCAGCTCTGACGAAAGCAGATTGGACCAAGGGGTCAAGTTTACAGAAACATTTATTTGCCGTTTTATTGTTGTTGTTGTTTGTTTTTGAGATGGACTCTCCCTCTATCACCCAGGCTGGAGTGCAGTGGCGCCATCTCAGCTCACTGCAACCTCTGTCTCCTGGTTTCAGGCGATTCCCCTTCCTCAACCTCCCGAGTAGCTGGGATTACCAGTGTGTAATCCCATGCCTGACTAATTTTTGTATTTTTAGTAGAGACAGGATTTCCCCATGTTGGCCAGGCTGGTCTCAAACTCCTGACCTCAGGTGATCCACCCACCTTGGCCTCCCAAAGTGTTAGGATTACAGGTGTGAGCCACTGCACCTGGCCTAGCGTTTTACCTATGTGTTAATTCGTATCCCACCTTGCTATGGAATGGAGGTGCCGCCATTCAACTCAGAATAAAGGGGAGTTTTCTCACGGTCAGAGCCCTCCATGATGGGGAGGCAGCTGCAGATGGTGGTGAGCTCCCTGTCACTAGGGGTATGCAAGCACAAGCAGGACCATACTTTCAGGGGAGTCAGGCAGTGACTAGAGATGGCATCTACCGTGTTTTCTGGCCCTCATCCAGGTCTGGCCTCTCTCCTGGCTGGTATCTCCTGTAAGTGCAGGGTCCGCGCCCAGCCTCCGGGACCTGCAGCACCCACCTTCAGCAGGGCGCATGAACTTGCTGTCCCAGAAGTTCACTACCGCGCCCTTCTCGCTGAGCGCGTTGATGCAGTTGCTCAGGGCCACCAGCGAGCAGTTGATGTGCGCGCCCTCCTTCATCCTCTTGCCTCGGTTCTGTGTCTGAGCAGCGAGGGGCCAGGCTGAGAGGGGAGGTCTTAGTCCTTCCTACCCGCCAAGCCCCATCCGGCATCCCAGGGAGGGGACTGCGGCCCCAGAGGGTGGAATAACACCACCCTACCCCAGCCCTAGGCGCTCGGGCTCTCAGGCACTGATTACACTCATGAACCCCCTGGGGATGGAGCATTCCGTGGGAGGAGCACTACGCTACAGCCACTGAAGCCACGATGCAGAGATCTCGGCAGGTGTTGAAAAGATACTCGGCGGGGGCCTGGAATCCCAGCACTTTGGGAGGCCGAGGCGGGCGGATCACGAGGTCAGCAGATCGAGACCACCCTGGCTAACACGGTGAAACCCCCATCTCTACTAAAACTACAAAAAAATTAGCTGGATGTGGTGGCGGGCGCCTTAGTCCCAGCTACTAGGGAGGCTGAGGCAGGAGAATAGCGTGAACCTGGGAGGTGGAGCTTGAAATGAGCCGAGATCGCGCCACTGCACTACAGCCTGGGCAACAGAGCGAGACTCCATCTCAAAAAAAAAAAAAAAAAGAAAGAAAGAAAAGAAAATATACTCATCACTAAATGAGGTAAACACAGGCCAGTGCAGTGGCTCATGCCTGTAATCGCTGGAGGCTGAGGCGGGCAGATCACCTGAGGTCAGGAGTTCGAGACCAGCCTGGCCAACATGGTGAAACCCCATCTCTACTAAAAATAAAAAAAAAGCTGGGCACGGTGGTGGGTGCCTGTAATCCCAGCACTTTGGGAGGCTGAGGCGGGCAGATCACGAGGTCAGGAGTTTGAGACCAACCTGGCCAATATAGTGAAACACTGTCCTCTACTAAAAATACAAAAATTAGCCGGGCATCATGGCACATGCCTGTAGTCCCAGCTACTCAGGAGGCTGAGGCAGGAGAATCACTTGAACCTGGGAGGCGGAGGTTGCAGTGAGCCGAGATCGTGCCACTGCACTCCAGCCTGGGCAACAGACCAAGACTCTGTCTAAAAAAAAAAAAAAAAATAGCCTGGCGTAGTAGTGGGCACCTATGATCTCAGCTACTCAGGAACCTGAGGCAGGAGAATCATTTGAACCTAGGAATCAGAGGTTGCAGTGAACCAAGATCATGCCACTGCACTCCAGCCTGGGTGACAGAGTGAGACTCTGTCTCCAAATCAATCAATCAATCAATCAATAAAGTAAAAACAGATCAGAGGGAAGTCTGTGCAGAACAGCTCCAGGATTCTGTTTGTTTTTGACAGAGTCTCATTCTGTCACCCAGGCTGGAGTATAGTGGTGTGATTATGGCTCACTGCTGCCTCGACCTCCTGGGCTCAAACGATCCTCCCACCTCAGCTCCCTTAGCAGCCGGAACTACAGGCGTGTGCCACCACGCCCAGCTCGTTTTTTTACTTTTTGTAGAGATAGGGACTTGCTACGTTGCCCAGGCTGGTCTTGAACTCCTGAGCTCAAGCGATCTTCTCTTGCCTTGGCCTCCCAAAGGGCTGGGGATTACAGGTGGGAACCCCTGTGCCCCGTTCCAACCCATTTATAATAAAAATAAGGGTGTGTGCTTCGCCTGGGGAGTAGCCCTCTGAAACATCCTCATCCATCAGGCCCCTCCTCAGGGAGCACACTGACCTCATCTCCAAAGGGGAGACTGCAGCCCCCAGTCACTGCCCTTCATCACATCATCCTGTTTACTTCCCTCAAATCACTTAATCAGTGATGGACTTACTCTTAGATATGTTGAGTGACTGATTTTTCCACCTGCTCCCCCATCAGAATTAAGCTCCAGGAGGGCAGAACCTGCCGGCGGGCGCGGTGGCTCACACCTGTAATCCCAGCACTTTGGGAGGCCGAGGTGGGCGGATCACGAGGTCAGGAGATCGAGACCATCCTGGCTAACATGGTGAAACCCCATCTCTACTAAAAATACAAAAAAAATTAGCCGAGCATGGTGGCGGGCGCCTGTAGTCCCAGCTACTTGGGAGGCTGAGGCAGGAGATGGTGTGAACCCAGGAGGCGGAGCTTGCAGTGACCGAGATCACGCCAGTGCACTCCAGCCTGGGTGACAGAGTGAGACTCCGTCCCAAAAAAAAAAAAAAAAAAAGAAGAAGAAGAAAAAGAAAGAAAGAAAGCTCCAGGAGGGCAGAACCTGCCACGCTTGTTGGGCTTGTGTCCTCAGAGTCCTGAAAACCAGCAGGTGCCTGGTTCACAAAGGTGCTGTGTGCAGAATGGTGTTTTGTTGTTGTTGTTGTTGTTTGTTGTTTTGTTTTTTGGAGAAGGAGTCTCGCTCTGTCACCAGACTGGCATGCAGTGGTGCGATCTTGACTCACTGCAACCTCTGCCTCCCAGGTTCAAACGATGCTCCTGCCTCAGCCTCCACAGCAGCTGGGATTACAGGCACCCGCCACCACGCCTGGCTAATTTTTGTATTTTTAGTTGGAGACGGGTTTCGCCATGTTGTCAGGCTTGTCATGAACTCCTGACCTTAAGTGATTCCACCCGCCTCAGCCTCCCAAAGTGCTGGGATTACAGGCGTGAGCCACTGCGCCCGGCACTGTGTGGCAAAATGAATGACGATGCACGTACACGGGGAAGCCTCCGAAAGCAGCCGCGCTGGGAAAATGCCCGCCTTGTGCAGCTGCTGCGGCAGTGGATCATTTTTTCCTTTTTTTTTTTTGAGATGGAGTCTTGCTCTGTCGCCCAGGCTGGAGTGCAGTGGTGCAATCTCGCTCACTGCAAACTCCACCTCCTGGGTTCAAGTGATGCTCCTGCCTCAGCCTCCTCGGTAGCCGGGATTACAGGCATCCGCCACCACAACCCAGCAAATGTTTGTATTTTTAGAAGAGACGGGGTTTCACCATGTTGGCCAGGCCAGGCTGGTCTCGAACTCCTGACCTCAGGTGACCCACCCGCCTTGGCCTCCCAAAGTGCTGGGATTACAGGTGTGAGCCACCGTGCCCGGCCCACTTTCCCTTTCTGTAATATCACATTTGAAATCAGAAAAAATAATTACTAGCCAGGCACAGAGGCTCATGCTGCAATCCAGTTCTCTGGGAGGCCCGAGGCAGGCAGATCACAAGGTCAGGAGTTCGAAGCCCGCCTGGCCAACAGGGTGAAACCCCATCTCTACTAAAAATACACAAATTAGCTGGGCATGGTGGTGGGTGCCTGTAATCCCAGCTATTAGGGAGGCCGAGGCAGGAGAAATTGCTTGAACCCAGGAGCCAGAGTTCACAGTGAGCCGAGACCGTGCCATTGCACTCCAGCCTGGGCAACAAGAATGAAACTCCATCTCCCCAAAACAAAAAAAAATTTAAAATCAGCCAGGCGTGGGAGGTTGAGGCTGCAGTGAGCCCAGATCGTGCCACTTCACTCCAGCCTGGATGACAGAGGGAGACTCTGTTTCAAAAAAAAAAAAAAAAAAATTACTAGCATTTCTTTTCTAGGGTGTGGGTTTTAGAGTCACTGGGAGTGTGATTTGAAATTGCCTTCAACTACTTATCTCAGACGAATCTCCCAGACTACATCTCAGCTTCTTTATTTGGGCGAAAGGGGCAATAATCCAGGTCACAGAGCTGTGGTGAGGCCGCCCTAGGATAACGTGTGGAAAGAGGCCAGCACGGAGCTAGGCTGGGGAGGCGAGCAGCAAGCGTCCAGCTGTCACTTCTGTCAAGCGGGAGCCAACCGGGGCAGGACACAGCTGCCAGCGCCAGCCAGAGCCAGGGTCACGAGTCTGTGTCACAGTGTTGGGGCCTCTTTTTTTTTTTTTTTGAGACAGAGTCTCACTCTGTTGCCCAGGCTGGAGTGCAGTGGCGCAATCTCAGCTCACTGCAACCCCACCTCCCAGGTTCAAGCAATTCTCCTGCCTCAGCCTCTGAAGTAGCTGGGGTTACAGTCGCCCACCAACACACGCAGCTAATTTTTGTATTTTTAATAGAGATGGGATTTCACCCTATTGGCCAGGCTGGTCTCGAACTCCTAACCTTGAGTGATACGCCCACTCGGCCTTCCAAAATGCTGGGATTATAGGCTTGAGCCACTGCACCTAGCCGGGTTGGGGACTTTCTTGGAGACCTTGTGCTCTGGAGCAAACTCATTTGTGAGTTCTTTTCTATGTAAAAATAGTCTGTGAGAGCCAAGCACCCCCAAACGCAGCCCACCTGGCCGCTGAATGTATGGCTAAAACATCAAGGCCCAGAGAGGGGCCTCGGCCTCCCAAACACATAGCAATTTGGAGCAGAGCCAGGACGAGGATGCAAGGTCTGGACTCCCTGCCTGGTGCCCCCTGCAGAGCCAAACCCCAGGAGGCTAGTCTCTGCTTGTCTCCAGAGGACACAGCCAAGCCCAGCTAGGCCGGGCCGGCCTCCTCGCTCCTGCCCGGGCCGGGTATTGTTTCCGCCTTCACACTCAGCTGTGTCTGTAGGAAACTGTCTGCGCCCCCACCTGTCTGAGTCTTTTTGTCTTTTTCTTTCCTATAAACTACTGCTTTGACATCTGGGGGCCTCGACCCTGGAGGGACAGGTCCTCCCAGGGCTAGTCGGTTCCTAGAGGCAGTAGGTGGCTCGCCTGTGGGCACACCTTTCATCTACAGAGTAACCGATCCAGAGCCCACGCCCCCACCCCTCCTCTGTGGGGCTCTCACACTCGGCCACCATCTGGCTGCCCTCGTCACCCAGGGCCAGTTACCAGATAACCAGGGACAGCCCCCAGGGCCTGGAACCTGCTGAAATTACCCAAACAGCCAACCCTAAGCCTGTGCACCCGGCCTCACCTGCTCCTTCCTGCGAAAGCCACCGTGAAGGCTCTCCCTACGTCCCCCTCCTCCTCGGCCTCCTTACCATTCTGGGGCTCTCACCCACATCCCCCTCCTCCTCGGCCTCCTGACCATCCTGGGGGCTCTCTCCCACATCCCCCTCCTCCTCTCCATCCTGACCGTCCTGGGGCTCTCTCCCACATCCCCCTCCTCCTCTCCCTCCTGACCGTCCTGGGGGCTCTCTCCCACATCCCCCTCCTCCTCTCCCTCCTGACCGTCCTGGGCTCTCTCCCACATCCCCCTCCTCCTCTCCCTCCTGACCGTCCTGGGGCTCTCTCCCACATCCCCCTCCTCCTCTCCCTCCTGACCGTCCTGGGCTCTCCCCACATCCCCCTCCTCCTCGGCCTCCTGACCATCCTGGGGGCTCTCCCCCACATCCCCCTCCTCCTCAGCCTCCTGACCATCCTGGGGGCTCTCCCCCACGTCCCCCTCCTCCTCTCCCTCCTGACCGTCCTGGGGCTCTCTCCCACATCCCCCTCCTCCTCTCCCTCCTGACCGTCCTGGGGCTCTCTCCCACATCCCCCTCCTCTCCCTCCTGACTATCCTGGGGCTCTCACCCATGTCCCCCTCCTCCTCTCCCTCCTGAGCAACCTTGGTGTGTCCCTGTGTGGCCTGTGGTGTGTCCTGCCCCATCCTCTCGGGATCAGTAACAGGCAATCTTTTCCACGGCAGCCATCTCCTGATCCGCTGGGCTCACTGCACCTCAAGTTTCCTACTAATTCTCTCTATCTTAGAGCAGCCCGAGGCTGGACCCCTGGCCCGGCTGGTTTTCAGCAGCCCCAGCACCAGGGGAAGGGCCAGGCGCCGTGCAGGAAGTGACCGAATGAGCAAAACAACTCAGCAGTCACTCAAACGCCAGCGAGACAAAGTGCTTTGTGCGAACACTGGAGGATAAATATCACAGCTGCGGGAGGCGAGGTTTGGGGCCAGGCTTCCCCAGGTTCAAAGCTCGGGTCCTCCCACCACTCCATATCATTGTGCACAGTGAGTGACATCGCCCCTGAGTCACAGCCTCTGCGTCGGGAAACAGGCACGGGGCCACCGCCTGGTTCTGCACCAACGACTAGATGTTAAGTGCCTGGTGTGTTAAAGGGGCATGGACATGTCACTTCTTTTTTTTCTTTTTTTTGAAATGGAGTTTTGCTCTCGTTGCCCAGGCTGGAATGCAGTGGTGCAATCTTGGCTTACCGCAACCTCTGCCTCCCAGTTCAAACAATTCTCCTGCCTCAGCCTCCCGGGTATCAGGGGTTACAGGTGTGTGCCACCACACCCCACTGATTTTTGTATTTTTAGTAGAGACGGGATCTGGCCATGTTGGCCAGGCTGGTCTCAAACTCCTGATCTCAAATGATCCACCTGCCTCAGCCTCCCAAAGTGCTGGGATTACAGGCGTGAGCCACTGCGCCCAGCTGAAAATGTCACTTCTTGATAATGTCCTTTTTATCCTGACACCACCTTCATCCAGTCACTTCTCTGTCCTTGGCCCTAGCTGGGTCCATCCCTTGAGAAATGCTCAGGCCATGGGGGCAACAGACAGTGAGCACAACGCCCACCCTCTGCGACAGGTGTGACCAATGACAGATGAGCCAGGGCTTAGGGGAGGGGGTCGGCGCTGGTCCCCAGCAGTGGCGATGAGCTGGGCCTGCAGCCACCTCACACCATGGTGAATGTCACCATCCTCCCACCAGCTCTGCACATACCTTCCCCACAACCGGAACATTCTTTCTTGTACCCTCAATCTCCTAATGACCCTGACACCCACCACCTCCACCCCGTTCCTCCTCTGGGCTCCTGTGGCCTCTGTGCACCCGGAATCTTAAAGCATGTGCCTCCCTGTGCCATCATTCTCTGCTCACACGTCTGTCTCCCTGGGGGGCTCTGCACTCCTGGAGGGCGAGTCTGGGTGCTGTCCGTCTTTGTCTCGAGTGTCCAGGAAGGGCCCGGCAGGCAGGACGCCCTCCGTGAACACTGGCTCTGTGGGCTGCCTCGCCCACACCTGTCGAGGATTCATTCACTCACCAAGCAACTAGGCAAGCATCGCCTCTGGGCCAGGCACTGTTCTAGGTGCTGAAGATGAGGCTGGAGGACAGACAAGGTCCTGCTCACAGCCTCAAGGGGGACAGACACAAAGTGAGTAATTACCATGGATTTGAAAAGGGTGTGGAGGCATGTCAGAGGGACTGGCAGCAGCCAAGTTGCAGTAGCTCATGCCTGTAACCCCAGCAGTTTGGGAGGCCGAGGCAGGAGGATCACTTGAGTCCAGGAGTGTGAGACCAGCCTGGGTAACATAGTGAGACTCCATATCTCCTAAAACTTTTTAAAACTTAGCTGGGCATGGTGGCATGCGCCTGTGGTCCCAGCTATTCCGGAGGCTGAGGCAGGAGGACAACTTGGGCCAGGGAATCCGAGGCTGCAGTGAGCTATGATCATACCACTGCATTCCAGACTGGATGACAGAGCACATCTCAACAAACAAACAAACAAACCAAGAGGGACTGGAACCTGGGATGCCCGCTCCGAGCCTGCCATGTCCACCATGAAGAGCTTCCCCGCATTCACCTCCTCCACCAGGTCTGCGCTGCAGCTCCGCTGTTGCACCGTGACCTGCAGCACGGCGTGGGAACGGGACGATGTCTTGTTGGTGGCCGTGGGCTCCTGTGTGTGCTGCCGGTTGCCTTTGGTGAGGGAGCTGCATGATCTGAGGACAGAGGGCAGAGGCAGGCGGGAGGCCAGGGGCGACATATGCCCTCGAGGAACACCTGGGCAAGAGAAGGAACTGTGGGGCCCCCGTGGCCGGGATGCTTACAGCAGGACCCTGTCAGATAGAAGCAACTTCTGGTATACAGCAAGAACTGATTGATTGCCGGGAGCGGTGGCTCACGCCTGTAATCCCAGCACTTTGGGAGGCCGAGGTGTGTGGATCAGGAGGTCAGGAGATCGAGACCATCCTGGCTAACACGGTAATCCTATCTCTACTAAAAATACAAAAAAAGTAGCCGGGCGTGGTGGCGGGCACCTGTAGTACCAGTTGCTGGTGAGGCTGAGGCAGGAGAATGGTGTGAACCCAGGAGGCGGAGCTTGCAGTGAGCCGAGATCGCGCCATTGTACTCCAGCCTGAGTGACAGAGCCAGACTCCATCTCAAAAAAAAAAAAAAAGAACTGATTGATTGAGTTGACTTGAAAGAAATGGCAGATCCCTAACACTAACACTCGCACTGCCCCCTCTCCTTCTTCTACCCGTGGCAGACATCACCAATGGATTACCCACCTCTTCTCCAGAGCCCAGAGCAGCCCCAGGACCCTTTTCAGTACAGAACTCCAGCCAGTTGTATTGATTTGCTGGAGTTGGCTGATGGACTGAAACCCATTTGCCATGCAGGCAGCTTTAAAAATCATGCCATTGAGCCTCTGCCGGGCACCTACTGTGTACTATCCTCAGGCCAGGACTATAGAGTATATATGGAGAGAAAAGTGATACAGTTGTTGTTATTGAAGAACAGAGCGGGCCGGGCGCAGAGGCTCACACCTGTAATCCCAGCACTGTGGGAGGCCAAGACGAGTAGATCACGAGGTCAAGAGATTGAGACCATCCTGGCCAACATGATGAAACCCCGTCTCTACTGAAAATACAAAAAATTAGCCGGGCGTGGTGCATGCATCTGTAATTCCAGCTACTTCAGAAGGCTGAGGTAGGAGAATGCTTGAACCCGGGAGACAGAGGTTGCAATGAGCCAAGAATGCACCACTGCACTCTAGCCTGGGCAACAGAGCAACACTGCCTCTCAAAAAAAAAAAAAAAAAAAAAAAAAGGCTGGGCACGGTGGCCCACACCTGTAATCCCAGCACTTTGGGAGGCCAAGGCAGGCAGATCACGAGGTCGGGAGATGGAGACCATCCTGGCTAACACAGTGACACCGTGAAACCCTGTCTCCACTAAAAAAAAAAACAAAAAAATTACCCAGGCGTGGTGGTGGGCACCTGTAGTCCCAGCTACTCGGGAGGCTGAGGCAGGAGAATGGCGTGAACCTGGGAGGCGGAGCTTGCAGTGAGCAGAGATAGTGCCACTGCCCTCCAGCATCGGTGACAAAGCGAGACTCCATCTCAAAAAAAAAAAAAAAAAAAAGAGGCTGAGGCAGGAGGATCACTTGAGCCCAGGAGTTCAAAGCTGCAATGAGCTGTGATTGTGCCTCTGCACTCTAGCCTGGGCAACAGAGCAAGATTCTATCTCAAAAACAAACAAACACAGAAAACAAGAGTAGGCCAGAAGGCTCCCCCACACCTCCAGCCCATGAGGACAAGGGTAAGGGCCTGTGGATTCTGGTGTCAGCATGGCTGGAGCACATGGTCATTAGGGGCTGGGTCTATGCTCATTCTGGAGGCCATAGGAAGCTGTTGAAGTTTTGTGAGCAAACAAGATGCCCAGCCAGATCTGTCTCAGGAAGCCCACGCTGCCGTTGGGTGTGGCTCAGAGAGCAGAGGTGGAAGGAAAGACAGTCAACCGGGAGATGCTTGCAGGTCTCATGCCCATGTTACAGGAGTGATTCTTAGGATCAGGGGTGGCAAACGGGTTTCAGACATGAGCCAGCTTGGAGGGTTGTGACTGCCTGGAGTGCTGTGTTGTATTTTATTTTATATATTTTAATTTAATTTAATTTAATTTAATTTCAGATGGAGTCTCGCTCTGTCGCCTAGGCTGGAGTGCAGTGGCACGATCTCTGCTCACTGCAAGCTCCGCCTCCCAGGTTCCCGCCATTCTCCTGCCTCAGCCTCCCGAGTAGCTGGGACTACAGATGCCGCCACCATGTCTGGCTAATTTTTTGTATTTTTAGTAGAGACAGAGTTTCACCATGTAACCAGGATGGTCTCAGTCTCCTGACCTCGTGATCCACCTGCCTTGGCCTCCCAAAGTGCTGGGATTATAGGTGTGAGCCACTGCACCTGGCCTTTATTTTATTTTTTGAGACAGAGTCTCACTCTGTCACCCAGGCTGGAGTGCAGTGGCACAATCTCAGTTCACTGCGACCTCTGCCTCCTGGGTTCAAGCGATTCTTGTGCCTTAGCCTCCCGAGTAGCTGGGCCTACAGGTGCCCATCACCATGCCCGGGTAATTTTTGTATTTTTAGTAGAGACAGGGTCTCACCTTGCTGCCCAGGCTGGAGTGAAGTGGCTCAAACCCTTGAGCTCAGACAATGCACTCACCTTGACCTCCCAAAGTGCTAGGATGACAAAAATTAGCCACCACGCCCGGCCCTGGAGTGCTGTGTTGAAAAGGATCCCGAGCCTGCCACTGGAGGCGGAGGGAAGAGTGTGGGCTCCATCAGTGACGGTGCCCTGAGTATTGGGCAGGAGGCCAGAGCCAAGGGTGCCAACCCCCCAGATCAAATCCACACTTGGAAACAACATGGGAACTGCAAGTCTGTCTCTGCCTCAGTGAACCTGAAGGAGGGCCCTCGTGAGCTCTGATGTGTCTGTGGCTGCCGTGGCTCAGTCACGTCTCCTTCTGTGGGCCCCTGTGACCCTCACCTAGTGGGCGTTGGAGGTGGAGACCTCCGTGATGCCTGCAATCTGGATGCTGCCCCTGGAATCTTCCCTGAGGTCCAGAAATTCCAAGGATGGGTTCAGGAGGTCCTGGATCACTTCGTTATAATCTGGGGGTGGAACAGAAAGGCTGGCAAGCAAAGTAGCTTTGGTGCAAAAAAAATTACAAGAACTGGCCGGGCTGGTGGCTCATGCCTGTAATTCCAGCACTTTGGGAGGCCAAGACAGGTGGATTGCCTGAAGTCAGGAGTTCGAGACCAGCCTGGCCAACCACGGTGAAACCTTGTCTCTACTAAAATACAAAAATTAGCCAGGCGTGGTGGCGGGTGCCTGCAATCCCAGCTACTTGGGAGGCTGAGGCAGGAGAGCTGCTTGAACCCAGGAGGTGGATGTTGCAGGTGGGTGAGATTGTGTCACTGCACTCCAGCCTGGGGGACAGAGCAAGATTCCATTCTCAAAAAAAAAAAAGAGGCTGGGCTCTGTGGCTCAAGCCTGTAATCCCAGCACTTTGGGAGGCCGAGACGGGCGGATCACGAGGGTCAGGAGATCGAGACCATCCTGGCTAACACAGTGAAACCCCGTCTCTACTAAAAAATACAAAAAAAAAAAAAACTAGCCAGGCGAGGTGGCGGGCGCCTGTAGTCCCAGCTACTCCGGAAGCTGAGGTAGGAGAGTGGCGTAAACCTGGGAGGCAGAGCTTGCAGTGAGCTGAGATCCAGCCACTGCACTCCAGCCTGGGCGACAGAGCGAGACTCCGTCTCAAAAAAATAATAATAATAATAATTCCAAGAACTTCCACACCCACTAAGCTTTGAACCTCCAGAGCAATCTCAACTCTGGGGACTGGGGCTTTCCACGAGGCTAGCCGGCCTCTGGGGGGAACACACAGTGTGAGGATGTCACAGTTGCATTTCGTCTGGTGCCATCACGCCCATTTTGCAGACAAGGCAACCAAGGCAGGCTCACCTCAAGGTAAGACATCGACACACTATAGTCTGTGGTGTCCCGGGTCTCCTCAATGGCCTGGAAGAGGTCAGCGGAGGGTCTGCAGGTAGACGCCAGGCTCCGCGTCCACACACAGCATGGTATGGGTCTTCCCCGCACCTGGAGGAGGAACAGAGACACCTGCCAGGGTTGGGGGACTCCGGAGGTGGGCCGAGATGCTCCACCTGGAAGTGCTGGCCATTAAAAGACAGAGAGCTGGGTGCAGTGGCTCACACCTATAATCCCAGCACTTTGGGAGGCTAAGGCACAGGTGGGCCACCTGAGGTCAGGAGTTTAAGACCAGCCTGACCAAGATGGTGAAACTCTGGTCTCTACTAAATACAAAAAAATTAGCTGGGCCTGGTTGCACATGCCTGTGATCCCAGCTGCTCAGAAGGCTGAGGCAGGAGAATCGCTTGAACACAGGAGGTGGAGTTTGCAGTGAGCTGAGATGGAGCCATTGCACTCCAGCCTGGGCAAGAAGAGCAAAACTCCATCTCAAAAAAAAAAAAAAAAAAAAAAAAAAAAGAGCTGGGTGTGGTGGCTCACATCTATAATCTCAGTACTTTAGAAGGCTGAGGCGGGTGCATCACTTGAGCCCAGAAGTTCAAAACTAGCTTGGGCAATGTGGTGAAACCCCATCTCTGCAAAAGATACAAAAATTAGCTGGGTGTGGTGGAACACACCTGTAGTCCCAGCTACTCAGGAGGGTGAGGCAGGAGGATCACTTGAGCCCAGCAGGTCAAGGCTACAGTGAGCTGTGACTGCGCCACTGTACTCCAGCCTGGGCAACAGAGTGAGACCCTGTCTCAAAAGCAAAAAGAGGCTGGGCGCAGTGGCTCACGCCTGTAATCCCAGAACTTAGGGAGGCAGAGGCAAGAGGATCACTTGAGCTCAAAACATTAGCCAGGTGTGATGGCACGCACCTGTAATCTCAGCTACTCAGGAGGCTGAGGCAGGAGAATTGCTTGAACCCAGAAGGCAGAGGTTGCAGTGAGCTGAGATCGCGCCACTGCACTCCAGCCTCAGTGACAGAGCAAAACTCTGTCTCAAAAAAAAAAAAAAGAAAAAGAAAAAAAAAGAAGGCCAGGTGCGGTGGCTCACACCTGTAATCCCAGCACTTTGGGAGACCGAAGTGGGCAGATCACGAGGTCAGGAGATTGAGACCATCCTGGCTAACAGGGTGAAACCCCGTCTCTACCAAAAATACAAAAAATTAGCCAGGCGTGGTGGCACACGCCTGTAATCCCAGCTACTCGGGAGGCTGAGGCAGGAGAATTGCTTGAACCCGGGAGGCGGAGGTTGCAGTGAGCCGAGATTGCGCCACTGCACTCCAGCCTGGGCAACAGAGCAAAACTCCATCTCAAAAAAAAAAAGGAGAAGGAGAAGGAGGAGAGAGAAGGAGAAGGAGAGTACCAGGCTGGGCATGGTGGCTCGGGCCTGTAATCCCAGAACTTAGGGAGGCAGAGGCAGGAGGACCAGTTGAGCCCCGGAGTTCAAGACAAGCTTGGGCAACATCAGGAGACTTCGTCTCTACAAAAACTACAAAAGTTAGCCGGGCACAGTGGCACATGCCTACAGTCCCAGCTACTTGGGAGGCTGAGGTGGGAGGATCACTTGGGCCCAGGAGGTCGAGGCTTTCAGTGAGCTGTGACTATGCCACTGCACTCCAGCTGGGCGACAGAGCAAGACCCTGCTGTCACAGTCCCCGATTACTCCTGGGACACTGCCCTTGATGGTACCTGAGGGGCCACAGGCAAAGTGTCGCATTGTACCCAGAGATCCACCTTCCACCAAATGCTGGATGGTAGCACCATACACCTCTTCCTGTGGAGAGACAGAGGACCCACAGTCACACGGACAGCCCCACCACAGTCAGGGGACCTGGCCGCTCAGAGAGGACAGGAGTGTGGTGTCTGCACAGGTTCCAGTTCCTCCGGACAGATATAGGGGGCCTGGCCGCTTGGAGAGAAAGGTGTGTGGTGTCTGCACAGGTTCCAATCCCTCCGGACAGATACAGGGGGCCTGGCCGCTCGGAGAGGACAGGAGTGTGGTGTCTGCACAGGTTCCAATCCCTCCAGACAGATACAAGGGGCCTGGCCGCTTGGAGAGGACAGGAGTGTGGTGTCTGCACAGGTTCCAATCCCTCCAGACAGATACAAGGGGCCTGGCCGCTTGGAGAGGACAGGAGTGTGGTGTCTGCACAGGTTCCAATCCCTCCAGACAGATACAGGGCCATACTCAGGCGAGGGAAGGCTAAAAACAGCGCAGGCACCGGATGCCCCTGGGTTCAGTCCCCATCCTGCAGGTGTGACTTTGGGCGCACTGCTGCGGCTGTGCTGAGCCTCACGATGTGAGACGAGGCTGACCTTGGAGGACGGTTTCGAGGGATTGAATGAGAAGGTATGTGATGGCTCCTCCGTGGGGCCTGCCACGCATTAGGTACTAAACGCATGTGACTTTTTTCCAGGCCTTCTCTAAGAATTGAGAGAAACCAAAAAACGCAAAGAGGCCGGCGCAGTGGCTCCCACCTGTAACCCCAGCGCTATGGGAGGCCAAGGCGGGTGGATCACCTGAAGTCAGGAATTCGGGACCAGCCTGGCCAGCATGATGAAACCCCATCTCTACTAAAAATATAAAAATTAGCAGGATGTAGTGGTGTGCACCTAGTCCTAGCTACTTGGGAGGCTGAGGCAGAAAAATTGCTTGAACCTGGGAAGCAGAGGTTGCAGCAAGCCGAGATCGCACCACTGCACTCCAGCCTTAGCAACAGAGTGAGACTCTGTCTCAAAAAAAAAAAAAAAAAAAAAAAAAAAAAAAAAAAAAAAAAAGAATGTAAAGAGGCCAGGTGCGGAGGCTCCCGCCTGGAATCCCAGCACTTTGGGAGGCTAAGGTGGGAGGATGGCTTGAGCCCAGAAGTTCCAGACTAGCCTGGGCAACACAGCCAGACCAAGTCTCTACAAAAAATAGATTAATTAATTAATAAAAATAGCCCGGCATGGTGGTGCAGGTTTGTAGTCCCAGGCACTTAGGAGACTGAGGTAGGAGGATTGCTTAAGTCTGGGAGTTCAGACTGTAGTGAGCTGTGATGGCACAACTGTACTCCAGCCTGGGCAACAGAGCAAGATCCTATCTCAAAAGAGAACAGAAGAGAGTGGCAAAAGGCTCAAGGTGGCAACAGACTTGTGAGTCTGGAAAGAGCACCATGACTCTTCTTTCTGGGACAGAACTAGGACCAGGGAGTGAAAGTTTCAGGCTGGAAGAAGTTGACATAGGCAGCAATACCCAGCACTAGAAGGATAGGTAGTGATCTCCCTGTCCACAGGGGCATTCAAGCAAGGATACCTCCAGGGCTGGTGCATGAGGGTGTGTAGGTTTGGCTGGACTTGATAGAAGCAGCAGTCCCTTCCTCTGCATCTCTAGCGCCCCCTCCGGGGCCTTTGTCTCATTTAAATGTTCCAGAAGCCCTGGTTGGTCACTGAGCTTGCAGAAGGAAGAGGCCACTTCTGTGCCCGGGCTGCACAGGCTCCGAGGCCGGCATAGCTTACCTCTGGCTTTGGACATACATGGTTGGGACCAAATTCTGGGTCCACAACCCTCTAGCTGTAGAGACTCGGGTAGGGCGTCAGCCTCCCCAAGCCTCAGCTTCCTCATCTGTGAAGCAAGGGCCTGTTGCTGTGTGAGTCATCGGGTGGCCGTGGGGCTTCTGAAGCAGTGTGTGCCAGGCCCTGAACACAGCACTTGGTGTGTTGCAGCCACTCAGTAAGTAAGTAAAAAAACAATGTGTTTGTTTTGTGTTGAGACAGGGTCTTGCTCTGTCACCCAGGCCGGAGTGCAGTGGCACAATCACAGCTCACTGCGGTCTTGAACTCCTGGGCTCAAGTGATCCTCCCACCTCAGCTTCCCAAGTAGCTGGGACTTGCAGGCACGTGCCACAATGCTCAGCTAATTAAAAAAAAAAATTGTTTTGTACAGATGAGTTCTCTCTCTGTCATCTGGGCTGATCTCAAACTCCTGGGCTCAGGTGATCCTCCCACTTTGGCCTCCGAATGTGTGGGGACTACAGGCGTGAGCCACTGCACTTGGCCTTAATAAATGTCAACGATCGAGTCCCTGTAACTTTCCACGCCGTTCAGATCTGGAGAGTGAGAGAAGCTGTTTTCTGAGACAGCAGCTGGAGCTGCCGTCGCGAGCAAATCCTCTAGCTTCATGCTGAGTCCTGAATCCAGGGGCAACCTCCTGGTGCCAATAGGCGGCCCAGGTGTTCGAAGCAGGCCCGTTTCCTGCACCCAGCATCCTTCCCGAGAAACTATCCGTGTGAATTCAGCAGCCAGGCTCCAGTGGGAAGACAAGAGAGGACCTGGGTGGTAGGTTAATGATGGCCACAGCTTCTTTGCCACTTCTCCACTAGGAAGCTGAGTCTCATTCTCCTCTCCTTGAACCTGGCCAGGCTTAGAACTGGCTTGGCCAGCAAAGGGTGGCAGAGGCAAGGCCATGCCTCCCAGAGGCCTGGTGGCTTCCGCCTGGCCCCTCTTGGAGCCCGCAGGCTGCCATGCTTTCAGGAGGCTCAAGCCACACAGAGGAGACGTCGTTCTCACGTCAACACTCCCAGCGGATCTCCAAGCCATCTCCAGCATCCACTGAGAGGCATGTGAACGGAACACCATGGACAAATGGCCCAGAAGACTGCAGGCCCCTGACATCAGATTGCAGCCGGGTGGGAATCTGCCCAGCAGGTCCTGGTCAGCCAGCCGAACTGTGCAAGACGATTATCAATGGTAGTTCTAAGCCACTTGGCTTTGGAGTGATCTGTTCTGCAACCATCTTTGATCACTAGGGGACAGCTGTGCACACCTGGGCCCGTGGCTTCTCAGAAGTTAAAGATGGGGGCCAGGCATGGTGGCTGACACCTGTAATCCCAGCACTTTAGGAGACCGAGGCGGGCTGATCACTTGAGGTCAGGAATTCAAGACCAGCCTGGCCAATGTGGTGAAACCCCATCTCTACTGAAAATACAAAAATTAGCCAGGCATGGTGGCAGGTGCCTGTAATCCCAGCTACTCGGGAGGCTGAAGCAGGAGACTTGCTTGAACCCGGGAGGCAGAGGTTGCGGTGAGCTGAGATAGCACCACTGCCCTCCAGCCTGGGTGATGGAGTGAGACCCTGTCTCAAAAAACAAAGAAAGAAAGAAAGAAAGAAAGAAAGAAAGAAAGAAAGAAGGAGGAAAGGAAGGAAGGAGGAAGGAAAGGAAGGAAAGGAAGGAAAGGAAGGAAAGGAAGGAAAGGAAGGGAGGAACGGAAGGAAAGGAAGGAAAGGAAGGAAAGGAAGGAAAGGAAGGAAAGGAAGGAAAGGAAGGAAAGGAAGGAAAGGAAGGAAAGGAAGGAAAGGAAGGAAAGGAAGGAAAGAAAGGAAAGAAAGAAAGGAAGTTAAAGGTGGGGTTCAGAGGGCACAGGGAGCCCTGATTTTACCCTTCACCATGGGAAGGGAGGTCACTTGGCTGCAGGGCCTGGAGGAAGCATGAACTCCTCCTCTGCTGGGCTTTGTCTTGGGGCCATACATCCCCCTACTGCTCACCCTGGTGATGGTCTGTCGCTCCTAGTTCAGGAGGCCAGGTTCAAATTCCACCTGCCCCGCTCAGTGGGGGGTGCCTCTTACTCCACCACCCCTCCCTGGGTCCTGGCTCCCCTCTGTGGCCCCCCTCCCAGGTGGAGGTCAGGTGACAGCGTTTGTCACTAGTAGAGGGTGGTAGCATGGAGGACTAGGAGAGAGTGTGATCTGACTCTGGGTCCAAACGCTCGGCTCCGGGCCTCACCGTGCAATTTCTTATAGGGGGCTTCTTCTGTGAAATGGGCATGATTAAGCCTCTGCCCAGATCCCTGTCCCTCTGGCTCTCTCCTGCCCGGGGTCTAGTGTCCAGCCTCTCTGCAGGCTCTGGCTGACACCATGTGTGCTCACAACACGCCTGCTTCTCCATTTGGTCGGCCCCCCTGCCAGGATGTGGGTGTGTAGGCAGGGCTGCACTCTAGCCCCACAGAACACAGGGCCGCTTGGTGGAATGAAGGGCTGAGTGCATGAATGAAAGAGCGCATGCGGCTGGGCGCGGTGGCTCACGCCTGGCTCACTTCCAGCACTTTGGAAGGCTGAGGCGGGCAGATCATGAGGTCAGGAGACCCAGACCATCCTGGCTAACACTGAAATCCCGTCTCTACTAAAAATACAAAAAATTAGCCGGACGTGGTGGTGGGCGCCTGTAGTCCCAGCTACTCGGGAGGCTGAGGCAGGAGAATGGCGTGAACCCGGGAGGCGGAGCTTGCAGTGAGCCAAGATCGCACCACTGCCCTCCAGCCTGGGAGACAGAGCGAGACTCCGTTTCAAAAAAAAAAAGAACGAGCCTATGCAAAGCCTCAACCTGGTGGCCACTGCACTGTGAAAGGGCCTCCTGCTGCCACCCCCAGGATGGGCTTTCTGCACACTCTCCTTGTCCCTGTGAGAAGATGGGGCCGAGACTGCCTGGCCACCATATCCTCACCAGGGGGCTC
Source organism: Rhinopithecus roxellana (assembly GCF_007565055.1). Taxonomy (NCBI): domain Eukaryota; kingdom Metazoa; phylum Chordata; class Mammalia; order Primates; family Cercopithecidae; genus Rhinopithecus; species Rhinopithecus roxellana. The sequence goes on from NW_022142340.1 coordinate 25,465, forward strand.
CAGCCCCAGAGGGAGATGCAGGGATGGCAGGGGCAGGTGGAGACCTGAGATGCGTGCTGGTCAAACACCCTGTCAAAGATGAAGGTCCGCTCCCGGGACCGGTGTGTGCCCGCCACATCCTCTGGGTCCTCACCGGGATCCATGAGTACCACCACCTGCGAGCAACGAGCCGACCAGGCTGCTCAGGATAGGGCAGGGTCTGTACCCTGGATGGACCCCAGGCCTGGCACCCACCCTGGACCCCTCCAAGGGGCTTGGTCCGGGTCCGGGAAGGGCTGCGGACCTCTGTGGTTCAGCCAGGAGTAGGGTTGGGGACCTGCACCCACCCCCCGGCCCAGCACCCTCTCCATCTGCTTCTAAGGAGCAGCATTTACCGCTATTGCACCCTCAAAGCACAGCGGGAAGCTCTCCCAGGCCTGCTGGGCTCTGCAGCCCAGCACCCACACTGACACCCGGGAAACACTGCCTTGGTCAAACCAGATCGAGGACAGCAGCCCAGGCACCCACCAGCCTCGCTTCCTTTGATGAACCCACGGGGCGGGAATGGGAAGGGGATGGGAAGTGCCGAGCTGGCGCCCGGCTGCTGTGCTCAGGGTTTCTGCACGCGACCCTGAGAGTTTCCACTCCTGGCCCTGTCTCCTGTGGCTCACTGGGGCTGAACCCAACACACAGGAAATGGGAGAACAAAGGAATGAGCAGGGTACAGTGAATAACACCTGAAACCCCAGCACTCTGGGAGGCCAAGGTGGGTGGATCACCTGAGGTCGGGAGTTTGAGACCAGCCTGGCCAACATGGTGAAACCCTGTCTCTACTGAAAATACAAAAAATTAGTGGGGCGTGGTGGCGGGCTCCTATAATCCCAGCTACTTGGGATGCTGAGACAGGAGAATCACTTGAACCTGGGAGGTGGAGCTTGCAGTGAGCTGCAACAAGGGCGACAGAGCTAGACTTCATCTCAAAAAAAATAAAAAATAAAATAAAAATAAATTAGCCAGGCATGGTGGTGCATGCCTGTGGTCCTAGCTACATGGGAGGCTGAGGCAGGAGGACTGCTTGAGCCCAGCAGTTCAATGCTGCAGTGAGCTGGAATTGCATCCCTGCACTCCAGCCTGGACCACAGAGTGAGATCTTTATTCAAAAATAAAGGACCCAGCCGGCTGGGCGCAGTGGCTCACGCCTATAATCCCAGCACTTTGGGAGGCCAAGGCGGGCGGATCACAAGGTCAGGAGATCGAGACCACGGTGAAACCCCGTCTCTACTAAAAATACAAAAAATTAGCCGGGTGCGGTGGCGGGCGCCTGTAGTCCCAGCTACTAGGGAGGCTGAGGCAGGAGAATGGCGTGAACCCAGGAGGCGGAGCTTGCAGTGAGCCGATATCGCGCCACTGTACTCCAGCCTGGCGGACAGAGTGAGACTCCATCTCAAAAAAAAAAAAAAAAAAAAAGGACCCAGCCGGCTGGGCGCGGTGGGTCACGACTGTAATCCCAGCACTTTGGGAGGCCGAGGTGGGCGGATCACTAGGTCAGGAGATTGAGACCATCCTGGCTAACACATTGAAACCCCGTCTCTACTGAAAATACAAAAAATTAGCCGGGTGTCGTGGCGGGCGCCTGTAGTCCCAGCTACTCGGGAGGCTGAGTCAGGAGAATGGCGTGAACCCAGGAGGTAGAGCTTGCAGTGAGCCGAGATCACACCACTGCACTCCAGCCTGGACGACAGAGCGAGACTCCGTCATAAAATAAAACAAAATAAAATAAAATAAAACAAAACAAAACAAAACAAATAAAATAGGACCCAGCCAAGATCCCCAGCCCTGCTGTTTGTTTCTCTGAGCACCCGGTCGCCCCCAGGGCCATCTCATATAAATACCTAATTATGACGCAAAGTGTATTCAGGTCCCTGGGGACAGACAGGTGCAAAGGAGCCTTTCCCAGGGAATTGGGAGGGGGACACAGGACAATTAGAAACCACATTCGCCCTCAGCTGGTTAATCCAGCAAGGAGCTCCTGGCTGGGAGGACCTTGGGGACCCCAGTGGCCAAGAGGAGCCACGGGGTCTAGGGAGGCACTGCTGGGTGGGACCAAGCACCCCACCGTTGGGCAGACCACCCCACCCCACCTTGGCTCACAGCTTTGTAAACTGAGATCCCAGGAGACCAGGGCCAGCCACTGGTTCTCGGGAGTCAGTGGCAGGGCTGGGGCCAGCACTTTTCCACGACCTAAGTGAAGTCCCTTTTCTTTTCTTTTTTTTTTTTTTGAAACGGAGTCTCGCTCTGTCGCCCGGGCTGGAGTGCAGTGGCCGGATGTCAGCTCACTGCAAGCTCCGCCTCCCGGGTTTACGCCATTCTCCTGCCTCAGCCTCTGGAGTAGCTGGGACTACAGGCACCCACCACCTCGCCCAGCTAGCCTTTTGTATTTTTTTAGTAGAGATGGGGTTTCACCATGTTAGCCAGGATGGTCTCGAACTACTGCCCTCGTGATCCGCCCGTCTCGGCCTCCCAAAGTGCTGGAATTACAGGCTTGAGCCACCACGCCCGGCGAAGTCCCTTTTCTTTATGCTTTTCTCCTTCCAAAGATGGGGACAATCAAAAGACAGGATGACTCGGGGCAGCTCCTGTCCACACAGCCCTACCATGCATGCCAGCCATCGGCCAGGCCTGGGCTGCAGGAGGAATCCAACAGGAAGCAGGAGGGCACTGGTGATTAAGAAAGCAGGCTTTGGCCGGGCGCGGTGGCTCACACCTGTAACCCCAGCACTTTGGGAGGCCGAGGCGGGAGGATCACGAGGTCAGGAGATTGAGACCATCTTGGCTAACACGATGAAACCCCGTCTCTACTAAAAATGCAAAAAAAAAAATTAGCCAGGTGTGGCAGCGGGTGTCTGTAGTCCCAGCTACTTGGGAGGCTGAGGCAGGAGAATGGCGGGAACCCGGGAGGCGGAGCTTGCAGTGAGCCGAGATCGCGCCACTGCACTCCAGACTGGGCGACTGAGCAAGACTCTGTCTCAAAAAAAAAAAGAAAGCAGGCTTTGTCAGGCACGGAGGCTCACACCTGTAATCCCAGCACTTGGGAAGGCCAAGGCAGGAGAATCATTTGAGGTCAGGAATTCAAGACCAGCCCGGCCAACACGGTGAAACCCCGTCTCTACTTTTTAGTACAAAAAGTACTAAAAGTACTTCTGTAATTTTTATACAAAAATTAGCAGGGCGTGGTGGTGGATGCCTGTTAATCCCTGCTACTCAAGAGGCTGAGGCAGGAGAATCACTTGAACCGTGAGGCAGAGGTTGAAGTGAGCCGAGATCGCGCCACTGCACTCCAGCCTGGGCAACAAGAGTAAGACTCTGTTCCTTCTTGTGAGTTCCATTTCCCTTTTTTTTTTTTCGAGACGGAATTTCACTCTTGTCCAGGCTGGAGTGCAATGGCACGATCTCAGCTCACTGCAACCTCTCCCTCCTGAGTTCAAGCGATTCTCCTGCCTCAGCCTCCCCTGAGTAGCTGGGACTACAGGCGTGCGCCACCACACCCGGCTAATTTTGTATTCTTAGTAGAGACAGGGTTTCTCCATGTTGGTCAGGCTGGTCTCGAACTCCCAACCTCAGGTGATTCGCCAGCCTCGGCCTCCCAAAATGCTGGGATTACAGGTGTGAGTCACCACGCCTGGCCAACTTCCATTCTTTTTATCCATGACGCAGGTGTATCATGTAAAGCCTCAGGACGTCTGCAAAGATCCTATGAAGCCACTGTCCTCTCCCATCCTACTTGTCCCCACTCTCTCAGCTGATTCCTTAGGTCTCAACCCCCTCTCCCGTGTCCTTTCCTGCAGAGCCTGTCTCCCCTAGACTTAAATGCCTGTCTCGTTTCTTTGGTTTGCTTTTCCGTGAACTCAGCACTGATTCACCTGCCCTCCCTGCAGTCCACTCCCCCTGGAGATGTCTGTGCACCTGACCTTCTGTCCATTTCATCTTCTTGCAGACAATGATTCCCTGGAGCCTCCTGACATGGGACCAGGACTGGTGCCCCCCTGCTCAGCGGGGAGCTCCCTCTGACACACCCAGGGTCACCTGCCCCTGAGTGCACACGACTCCCAGGGGCCACATCTCATTCCTTATGAAGTGGCCTCTCTAATGACGAACGGGAAAACCTGATCCACTTGGTGACACTGAGTTCCACCCCACGTTGGGCATTTCTTCTTGTGAGTGACCACCGAGGGCACAGACATCCCTAATAGCTGTGACAACAGCTTGACTTCTGAGCCTGCTTCGAAGCAGCAGAAATTCCCGTGACAGACAGTATGCTGGCGCCTTCCCTGCTGAGTTGCAGCCACCCAGGCCCCTTCCAGCCACAGTTTCAGAGCCGGGCCTGCTGAAGCCTCTGCCCTCCTCCCAGCCCCCTCCCCGCTCTGTGGCTCCCCGCATGCTCCTGCTGGGGGGCTCCAGCCCGCTCCCCTGCCCTGACTTTGCCCACCCCGCGGGCTCTGCTGTATTCTGCTGGTGGCACTCATCTCTCCCTGACTTTGTGTGTCCCCAACCCTGGCTAGAAACTGGGCCCGGTGGGGTGGGCCCGGTGTCAGTCTCACCCGCACCCCCAGCACAAAACGGCAGGATTGCAACCATTCCACGATTTTAGAATCGCAGATGAGACACACGTAGGGCTCATAAAAAAACAAATGCACCAAGGCACCCTCCTCACACCCAGGAGACCGTGGCACCCGAGGCTCTAGGCCACTCCTCCAGGGCGGCAGGCACCTGGGTCCTCTGCCCTGTGAATTACAGCCCCTCCGTCTCCAAACGTTGCCTTAGGTTTGTAAACATCCCTTGGCTGTGAGTTCTGAGTGCTGCCTCAGGTCTGACGAGTTGAAAAGAGGTGGACGAAACTGCAGGGTCACAGGTGCTGCTGGGAAGTGAAACTCTGTAAACAGGAGGGGCTGAAATTCCCCCAATTTATGTGCTCCCTTCCCAACAGGAAACAAGTTCAAGATGACCGCATAAAAATGGGCAGAACTGGCCGGGCACAGTGGCTCACACCTGTAATTCCAGCACTGTGTGAGGCTGAGGCAGGAGAATCGCTTGAACCTGGGAGGAGGAGGTTGCAGTGAGCCAAGATCGTGCCACCGCACTCCAGCCTGGGCGACAGTGCAAGACACCATCTAAAAATTTAAAAACGGGCGGAACTGACCATTCTCAATACAAGTTTCCCAACATGTCTAACTCCAGAGGAAAGTCACATGGTTCTCACCAGGGAAAGTGACCAGCATCTTTCACAGAAACCAATGCAACAGAAGAGACTGTGGTGTGACTAGTGCATCGCTGGACACAGGGTGGCCGAGTGTGTGTGACGACTGGACAGGACAGTGCCCTGTGGAGGTCTGGCTGGGCAAGCAGGCCCTTGACACTGGGGAGGGAGGCAGGCACCAAGTTCAAGGTCACTATCTACATTCAAAGACAGGAGAAAGACGGGTTTTTCATACAAGTTTGCTTTTATTCCAACCTGTGGAGAAAACCGGCCACAACCTGCACGGTGGGGGTATGAGGCATGGCGGCGCCCTCCCAGTGGGTCTCCGGGACACGTCCAGCACTGCCCACGATGGGGATGCAAATCCTTCAACGGAAACGCCGCTCAGCTGTGTACAGGCACCGTGGAAACATCACTGGGCACAGAAGGTGCTGCCGGCGGCGTTGCTAAGAGTCTATGGAGCCAACACCAGTGGTGCCGACAGAAAACTCCAAACAAGAAAGAAGTGGGCCGGGCGCGGTGGCTCACGCCTGTAATCCCAGCACTTTGGGAGGCCGAGGCCGGCAGATTACGAGGTCAGGAGATTGAGACCATCCTCGCAAACACGGTGAAACCCCCCCGTCTCTATTAAAAATACAAAAGATTAGCCGGGCGAGGTGGCGGGCACCTGTAGTCCCAGCTACTCGGGAGGCTGAGGCAGGAGAATGGCGCGAACCTGGGAGGCAGAGCTTGCAGTGAGCTGAGATCCGGCCACTGCACTCCAGCCTGAGCGACAGAGTGAGACTCTGTCTCAGGAAGAAAAAAAAAAGAAAGAAGTGGAAGCGGGTGCCTTAAACACCCCACTGCAGACACCAGGGGCTGAAAGGCACAAAAATGTGTCGCAATGGCAGAATCCAGGCGCGGTCACAGTCCAGAGCCAGAGAGCACGGGGAGGCGGCGGGAGTCACGCGGGCTTCCTGCAGGACGGCCTCGGCTCCACACACCACACATGGCTGCACTGCAACAGAGGAACCGCGGCTCATGCTCTGTCCTGCAGCTCAGTGCGGGAGCAGCGGGTGCAGTCTGTCCCCTGGACAGGCACGCATGGCGGCCCTAAACAGCATCTCAAAAGACCCCCTGAACATCGCCTTGGGGTTGACGTTGAGTCCCGCAACAGGAGTTGCCCTGGCCACAGAGAGCCGAGCCCATATGCCACCCCTACTCGCTCATGGTCCCGCCCTGAGGACAGCAACCAGGCCACCCTCAGGCATCCCACGGGCCTTCTGTCCCACACATGCCCGTGCTGTGAGGCGCGGAGGCCCCCAGGACTTAGGAGCTCCCGTACTCTGCTCCCCAGCCCCCAACTTAGAAGGCTCCTCTCAGAACTGCCAGAACCAGAGTTGCAGCTGCACACACCAGCGTTTCTTTCTGGTGGACACACCGTGGCCATCACTAGCACAAGCCTCAGGAAATGGCCAGGCATGGCCACCCTCCTCTTCCTAGCACTTCCCAGCACCTGGCCACGGCTCCTCCCTCACCCAGCATGGCCTAAAAGGCGTCATCTGCGATGCCCTCAGAGGGAGCAGTCGAGGCCACGTCGGCACCGACTCCACGTTTCACACGAGGCTCAGCTAACCCTGGGCACACGACGCTGGGGCTTCACCTCTGCCTTAAAGAAGGTGCTTTCTCCGTGATGGGTAACAGAAGCAGCTGCGAGCAGCCAACGGGGACCCCGCCGCGCCCCCTGCAGACGCTCACCACAGCGCTCCCAGGTCACTCTTGGTTCCCGAGAGGGATGATTTCCTCCGTGACGAAGAACTCGATGGTCTCCTCTTCCCAGTCGTCCACATTGCTGTCCAGCTCGTCAGTGTCCACACCTGAGGGGACAAAGGGCGCAGGTCACCCACGGGGGCACAAGCTGAGTGGCACCACTGAGGCCAGTGGGAAGAATGCGGGAGTCCGCGTGCACTGGGGCCTGTGGGCGGCAGAAGGGCCAGCTCCTGGTGACTGAGGGATCTCTACGTTACCTCCTCGCAACTCCAGGCGCTCGTTTTTCTGCTCCATATAGAGCTCCTGGGCCATTTTTCGGTACTTCCGGAAGTCTTCCATCATGGTGCGCCTTCTCTCCACCAATTCCTATGCGTGAGGTTGGGGAAAGCCACAGAACTGGTAAGACACGTGCCTCCCCATCGCGAAGAGCCCACACCCAGGTGGACTGTGCCAGGATGACAGCATTTGGAGGTGTTCAAGCAGGAATAGCCGCTCCATTCGTTTTCACTCTTCCCCCAACACTGTCCCCCGCCCACAAGGCAGCAGTGAGGTCGCAACTCCAGGCCCCCGCGCCAGCCCCAGTTCCCCACTGCATCCCTCCTAGGGGAGAAACAGAATCAGTGTCTTCCGGGCAGAAGCAACTCTGAGCACACACGCAGCGCCGCCTGCAGCCCTGATGTGGGCCCGCTTTGCCGTGACGGCAGATGTCCCAGCACAGCCTTCCCTTTGGGGAACAAGGCTCACCTTTGAGGCTTTGGACTGGCTCAAACGATCCTTCTGTTCAAAGATCTTCGAGTATTTCTTCAGATCCTTTTTAATTTGCTGAAACAAAAGACCCACCACTCAGGATTTAACATTCAAAGCAAGAAGCACAAACGCACTCTTCAGAGTTGCCGACATGATGTGACACCCAGGGTCATTTATGGAACAGCTTCCCAGGGGTGCTCGCGCCCGCTCCTTCCTCCGTCTTTCCCGTTGAGACTTTCTTCCTGGGATTTAACCCTCCTCTTCGCTCTGACCTAAGACCATCCGCCTATTTTACCACCATTATGTAAACCCCAGACCAGCTGCTTCTATTCCCACCAGGACTTTTTAATGGCCCTGGTATCTTTTTATCTACCCCTCGGGTTCATGCAAAACTCCCCTAAACAAGCTGAAGGCCTCAGGCTACTCTCCTAGCGCTGTTCTATCCCATTCAGTTCTCACTGTTCCTCAGGCTACTCTCCTAGAGCTGTTCTATTCCATTCAGTTCTCACTGCTCCTCAGGCTACTCTCCTAGCGCTGTTCTATCCCATTCAGTTCTCACTGTTCCTCAGGCTACTCTCCTAGAGCTGTTCTATTCCATTCAGTTCTCACTGCTCCTCAGGCTACTCTCCTAGAGCTGTTCTGTTCCCTTCAGCTCTCACTGCTCCTCAGGCTACTCTCCTAGAGCTGTTCTATCCCATTCAGTTCTCACTGCTCCTGCATCTCTTCAAGGCATCCTTGCAAATGTCACATTTCTATTCCCCACTCACCACCCTAACAATAACAGAAAAAACTGACTACTTTTCAACGCCACAATCGCCTCCAGTGCCCTGCAGCGGGGATGGGGGAACGCTGACCTTGATCTGCTCCTGGCTCAGGAGTGTGGGAGGCCGGGGCCGCCACAGCAGCTGGCAGAAGCGGTCCTTGTTGTTCTTCTGCAGGAGGCGGCCCTGGAAAGTCCACAGCCAGTACGCGTTGTCCACCTAGGCGAGGGCAGGGACACACCAGAACACAGAGGGATCAGCAGAGCCACAACTGTGACTGTGTCACTTGCTGCACAAGGTCCTGGGTATCGGGGACACGTGTGAAGCAAACAAAGCTCTGCCTGTGCAGAGCCGACAGCAGGGAAGGTGGGCAGTCAGTGAAAGACACCTCAATGATGCAATCGACCCAGAGTGCAGGGCACAGAGCAGTTGCAGCAGCGCTCATCACAGCACAGGCTTGCGCATTCTTGCTGGCAACACGAACCCCATGCTGGATGTAAATTAACTGCATCACCGAGCGCCGCTGCATCCCATGCCAGATGTAAGGTGTGCTGAACGCGGGACCGAATGTAAGCTAACTGCATCCCTATGCACTGCCCACACAGCCCCGTGCTGGGTGGGAGCTGTGCTGAGCACTGTGCCGGGTGTGAACTGTGCTGGATGTAGGCTAACTGCATCACTACACGCCGCCAGGTTCCGCTCTCTTCACAGCAGGCCTCTCTCATGAAGGAGGATGCATTCACTGGCCCTTGGCATAGACATCTTGTTGCGGCCCGGCATTTTGGGAGCTAAGTGTTTATACCTCAAGGGGAGTGGTCAACAACTTAAAAGGTCTCTCTTTTTTTTTTTAAATGGGGCTAGGGTTTCGCTGTCACTCAGGCTCGTCTCAAAACTCCTGGGCTCAAGTGATTCTTCTGCCTCTGCCTCCTAAAGTGCTGGGACGACCGGTGTGGGCCACTGTGCCTGGCCTAAGGTGTTTTCAAGCGTCGAGTTGGGCCCCACCGAAGTGACATCTCAACGTATCTGAACACAGGCTGCCATCAACATATCCTGATTCCAATGTGAAGATTTCTAACTCTAGACACTTGTAGTCATATTTGGGAAGTTGATACTCCTAAAAGTTCTGTATCTCATTAAACAAAATTACCCGAGTTTGGTCTCACAGGCTCTATTTGAATGGACTGGTTCAACTGTCAATACCTCCATCAATGTTTTACAAGTCATTAAATACTGAAAGTCCTCGACAAACTTAACCAGCAGTTTTGGAATAATGGTTGTGGGCAACGCCGCAGCTGGACTCAACCAATGACCCCAAAGAGATCTTAATGTCTGCGGTTACGGAACTTTGTTCAGACTTCAAAGGAAATGACTCCTCTCTGCAGAAAAACACTTGTGTATGACACATTCTCACTCCCTTTCAAGGGTCCCCAGGCCCAGGGTAAGACCCCCACCCGCCCTGCAACCATGAGCGGGAGCTGCTCCTGCACTCAGCGCCACCTCTTCTACAACCCAGAACCTCCTCCTCCTGCCACGAACACCAGCCAAGGCTTCTGTTAAACACAGAGGCTTGGTGCCCCTTCCCCGAGGTCCCAGGACAGCACCAGAGTCAGCAGCCAGCCGGCAATCCCTGCTTCTATCCAAAGCCAACGCTATGCCCCACGGGCCTGCACCTTATGGCTCCACCAGGACACAGAGGTGACGACATAGCGTCCGGTGGGATCCCACTCGACGTCGGAAGCCATGTAGTGCTCTGCGATGTTCATGACTGTGCAGTCCGAAGTGTCCACAAACGCTAAGGCACCATTCATACTGCAGAGACAGACAGGACCATCAGGCTTCACGGAGACGCATACCTCCTGGCATCCCACTCCTGAAAGGTGCTGCGGCATGGGGTCCCCAGGGAGCCAGCCTTGGCGTTAACATGGAAACAAGTACGGCAACAGCCTCCGGTGGCCACTGTGAGACGTACCAAGTCACAGATGCAGAGCGTGTGGTGAGTAGTACACACGTCTGCCATCACTATTATTTTTACTGGAAATGTTATCTGGGGCTAAGCCTTCAAAAATACAGTAGCAAGCGTGGACAATGAAACAAGGGAGAGCAGCAACAAAAGAGTACTCTTTAAGCTGGAAGCTTCTCCACGATTTTGACACACTGCTGGAACACAGCTGAGACCAGCACATGACACAAACCACAGAGGTAAGGCAGCCTCACAGCTGTGTAACGAATACCCTTCCTGCTAGAAGACATGGGACTGAACCCCCGGGGGTGGTAACTGGATTGCTGGAAGGCACTTGTTTAACCACGAAGAACCACAACCCGCACACGGGTCTGCCTGGTCACTTCACGAAAGTATCTGCGAGGGCTTATTTCTTCTTTTTTTTGAGACGGAGTCTCGCTCTGTCACCCAGGCTGGAGTGCAGTGGCGCGATCTCAGCTCACTGCAAGCTCTGCCTCCCGGGTTCACGCCATTCTCCCACCTCAGCCACTCAAGTAACTGGGACCACAGGCACCCGCCACCAAGCCTGGCTAATTTTTTGTATTTTTAGTAGAGATGGGGTTTCACCATGTTAGCCAGGATGGTCTCGATCTCCTGACCTCGTGATCCACCTACTTCAGCCTCCCAAAGTGCTGGGATTACAGGCGTGAACCACCGCGCCCCGCACGAGCGCTTATTTCAATCTGTCCTGGCTTGGCCCAACTCCTGGAGTGCCATGGGTCCGCAAAGGTTCAATAAAGTCCCATCCACTGACACCAGGGTAACCCTTTCAGTGCACAATACTCCCTCTACCAAGAAGCTGGGTGCTGGCGCCTGAGGGGTCTCTACCACAGCAGGCAGAGTGCTGCTCACAAGGCAGACAGGCTCAGAGCACATACACCTACCTCCTCAGGCCCGCCAACACCACGAACTGCCCTTGGGGGCTCCAGAAGATGGTGTTTGCTTGCTGCTTGTCGAACATCTCTGAAAGGAAAGAGAGCACCTATCACGAGCTGCAAGGGCTTCCACGGTGCCGGGGCAGCCAAGGCTGGAGGACTTGGCTGTAGCTCAAGCTGCCCCCGTGCGCAGAGCTAGTAATGCTGAACCACCTCGGAAAACAATTTTACAAAGTCCATCGCTAAGTACCCTGAGTCATGATCCATACTTTAAACGGGAAAAAAAGAGAAGATACAACATGGGTACTTCAAAACAAGACTCTCTTATTTCCTGAGATAACTGGGCAAATAATTCCCTTTATGGCAAATGTTCACTGCTGCAGGGTCCCCAGCAGGGAGAAGACGTCAGAGATAAGTGACCCTGAAAGACCAAAGCCACTCTCCTAGCGACAAGGCGTCTTTGGATAAGCTATGCTTGTTGAAACTGACTAGTCATCACCTTTCCAGGTACAACTCTTACTTCCAGGAGGGATCTCAGGCAGAGCCGCTGGAGCGGTGAGAAGGCCAGCTGGGGCTGGGCTCAAGTCCCCCTCAGAGCATATGCTCCCTGCGTCTCAGACAGAGCTAATAACCTGTGGCCTCTCTCTCCTCAGCCCGCGGTACATCCAAAAAAAGAGGCGTGGGGCAGGCTGATGTGGGGAGAAGGGGAGGAGACGGGGCAGGGCAGTGCAACCCGGCAGGGGCAGGGGTCTCAGACTTGTACAAACGAAAACCCCAACAGCCACGGGAATGGGACGGAGCCCACACGGTGGCCCCAGAGTCCATGCCAAACTTCAGGAGAGGCATGTCACACTACCTGTTTGGGAGGTACAAGGTGCCTCTGCTTGCCGTATGTTTCATGACCTAGAAGACTTACACAAGTCTCTGGACAGTCTGCAACTGCCCGTATGTTTGTATCAACCGGAATTAATGGAACAGCCAACTGTGATCCACTGCCAACTGAGGGCTCCACGCACCCTGCCGACCTCTAGCAAAGTGAAAACTAAACTCCTCACAGAATCATCCTGCAAAAGGTGTGGCCAGGAGATTCCAAATCCTTCCAAGTACAGGGCCAAACCCATGGCTCTGCAGGAGGGCACCTGGCAGCCAGAGTCCTGTGGGTGAGGAACACAGCCCATCACCACCTCCCGGCTGCCACACAAACACACACCATGCCTATGAAGCAACAAGCAATGGCTCATTCAATCCCCGCGGGCACTGGGCTCTATGCTGAGCAGAGACCCCAGGATGAAGTGAGGAGCTGAGGGCACAGGCTGCAGCTGCCATGAGACGGGAGAGCGTCCCCACACCACTGTGAGGAGCGAGCCCCAGGTGGGTGCAGTGTGGCGCCCCTGGAACCAGGTGCACGGGGGAAGGGCACAGCCGTGTGCAACAGCTCTGCACACCCTGGTCAGAGGCGCCCGACTCACACTGGGGACTGGCAGGAGCATGGCCACAGGAAGTGACTCTGAGCACAGGGACAACAGCTACAGCCAGAAGGGAAAAAGCTTCACTCCAGACAATGGCAGAGAATGGAAGCCTTGGAAATACTTGCTTAAACGTGAGGGCCCAACGGGGCTCAGAGAAGCACCCCACAAGGAGGCAGCACCTCCAGGCCATTGCTCACTTCATCAGCCAAGCCCACAACACCCCACTCACAGGTGAGTCCCAGCCTGCCCAACAGTGGTCCTAGGCCAGTCAAATGCTCACTGCTGGGCAGAAACTGAGTCATCATCCATGTTGACCTGTTCAGAAGAGGAAAGGGACCAGGCTACTTACTGATGAGTTCAATTTTCCCATTGTTTTTGACGTGGTAGAAAGACACAGATATCCGCGGAGCCTCTCCGTGCAACACGGCAAACTTACTTCCATTTGGTTCCCAGGCAAAGGCTATGATGGTTTCTAAAACCGACAAAACAGACCACTCCCTTTTTGGTCAACTCAGAACACAATGCTCTTGATCAGTTAAAATGTTCACTACTCAACCACAGAGAAATATCCCCCAATGTTTAAAAGTTCATTAAAAGGACCAGAGAGCAAGCAACAGCAGGGAAGGTGCACATTCCTGGAGTTTCAGAGACAGCTGCTTCCACTCATGTGGAGTGACCTACGTGAAACTGCTCTCTCCCTGAGCGGGACACCGGGACCCCCACGGCGGGACCCCCACGGCGGGACGCCCACACGGGACCGCAGGAGCCTGACGTGGGCAGCTGTGGATGCCGCTTCCCTCGCACCCAGTGTGGCACCTACAGTGGGATCCTCACTTCCACTCTCCTACCTGGAAAGGTGGCCAGGTTTCACGTTTTCTCACCTCTCTATTTTTGTCCTTCCTTCCTCCTCTTCTCCATGGCAAAACAAAAAGCCAGACCAGAACACAGGCTCAATTTCTTTGTTCTTTTTTTTAGACAGGGTCTTGCTCTGTCACCCAGGCTGGAGTGCAGGGGCGCAATCTCAGTTCACTGCAACCTCTGCTCCTGGGCTCAAGTGATCCTCCCACTTCAGTGTCTGGAACAGCTGGGACTACCGCTGCGCACCACGCCTGGCTAATTTTTTAATTTTTTTTGTACAGAGAGGGTCATACTACATTGGCCAGGCTCTAAACACATTCTGTGACCTGGAAATGGCTACTCATGGTGCGGGCTCACAGTCCTGACTCCACTGCTCAGACAATCCCTCGCATGGAAGTGTTAAAAGCCAAGAGTAAAACCGCACAGAGGCCCCATTCACCTCAAAGTGACTAAAATACAACTTGCCTTTCATTTCGACCACATCCACAGGTACCTGTTTCTCCCTCATTCGGAAAATTTCAAAATTTGTGACAACACCCTGTTTAAAAAAAAGGGGGAAAGGGTGACATTCTGGACAGTGAAAATATGAGACAAAGGTTTAAATCAAAAGTCAGCTTCATAACGAAAGATTCAGTGTGCACGCTTGGTTCACACACACGAGCATCTGCAGTGATGAAAGAAACAGCCCTCAGGACGGAAGACAGTTCAGTAGGAGGGTAACTGCCGGCACCACGTCTACCAGCAGCCACTGGACATGCACGAAGTAACTCTGACCCAGATCCCACCTCCAGGAGCTGCCCTGCTCACCACACTCGGCACAAACAGTCCCAGGGTCCTCACTGCAGCCTGCGGACCAGGATCCCGAGGGCCATAAAGGCGCACCAATGGGGCTGGTTAGACCATTTCAGACAGTGGGGTGTCCTGTTGCCATAACCTTCAAGAAGTCCTGCCCTACTCCAGGAGTCTAAGGGGAAACTGCCCTGATGTCCATCAACAAAGTAAGGAGGCCAAGAAACGTGGTCCACCAGACAAGAGATTACTGTTCAGACTCAGCACCGTGGACCAGCCGTGGAAACACTGAGCTACGTGAAGGAGATCAGACACAGAAGGCGGCATACTATCCAATTCCAGCTGTGTGTCCAGAATAGGGAAATCGCTGACATTCGTGATGCCAGGAGCTGGGCAGAGAAGCTGCCAACAGGCATGGTGTTTTTTTGTAAGGTGATGAAAACATTTCTTATCTTTTATCTTTTAAAAATTATTTAAGGCCGGGCGTGGTGGCTCAAGCCTGTAATCCCAGCACTTTGGGAGGCCAAGATGGGTGGATCACGAGGTCAGGAGATTGAGACCATCCTGGCTAACATGGTGAAACCCTGTCTCTACTAAAAAACACAAAAAACTAGCCGGGCAAGGTGGCGGGCGCCTGTAGTCCCAGCTACTCGGGAGGCTGAGGCAGGAGAATGGCGTGAACCCGGGAGGCAGAGCTTGCAGTGAGCTGAGATCTGGCCACTGCACTCCAGCCTGGGCAAGAGAGCTAGACTCCGTCTCAAAAAAAAAAAAAAAAAAATTATTTGTAGAGATGGGGTCTCACTGTGTTGCCCACGCTGGTCTGAAACTCCTAGCCTCAAGCTATCTTCCCTACCACCCTGGGGAGCCACCACACCCAGCCGATGAAAACCTTCTGAAATGAGCGGTGGTGGCTGCACAACTCTGAACAACGAAAAGCCACTGAACCAGTTCGCCACTCTAAAGGGGTGTTTTACGGCATGTGAATTACATATCAATTAAAACTTTTTTTTTTTTTTTTTTTTTTTTTTTTGAGACGGAGTCTCGCTCTATCACCCAGGCTGGAGTGCAGTGGCCGGATCTCAGCTCACTGCAAGCTCTGCCTCCCGGGTTCACGCCATTCTCCTGCCTCAGCCTCCCGAGTAGCTGGGACTACAGGCGCCCGCCTCGTCGCCCGGCTAGTTTTTTGTATTTTTAAGTAGAGACAGGGTTTCACCGTATTAGCCAGGATGGTCTCGATCTCCTGACCTCGTGATCCGCCCGTCTCGGCCTCCCAAAGTGCTGGGATTACAGGCTTGAGCCACCGCGCCCGGCCAAAACTTTTTTAACACAAAAGAAAGAGGAGGCCGGGCGCGGTGGCTCAAGCCTATAATCCCAGCACTTTGGGAGGCCGAGACGTGCAGATCACGAGGTCAGGAGATCGAAATCATCCTGGCTAACACAGTGAAACCCCGTCTCTACTAAAAAATACGAAAAACTAGCTGGGTGAGGTGGCGGGCGCCTGTAGTCCCAGCTACTCGGGAGGCTGAGGCAGGAGAATGGCGTAAACCCGGGAGGCGGAGCTTGCAGTGAGCTGAGATCGCGCCACTGCACTCCAGGCTGGGTGACAGAGCGAGACTCCGTCTCAAAAAAAAAAAAAAAAAAAAAAGAAAAAGAAAAAAAAAAGAAAGAGGAATACTTATTAGAGGGAAAACTCAGGAATTTTTTTTTTTTTTTGAGACAGTCTGGCTCTGACGCCAAGCTGGAGTGCAGTGGCGCAATCTCTCAGCTCACTGCAACCTCTGGCCCCTGGGTTCAAGCAATTCTCCTGCCTCAGCCTCCCGAGTAGCTGGGACTACAGACGTGCGCCACCATGCCCAGCTAATTATTGCACTTTTAGTAGAGACGGGGTTGCACCATGTGTGCCAGAATGGTCTCAATCTCTTGACCTCGTGATCTGCCCACCTCGGCCTCCCAAAGTGCTGCGATTACAGGCATGGGCCACTACACCCGGCCAACTCAGACAATATTTTTGATAAAATAAATATTAAATGATCAACCACCAAAAAAAAAAAAAAAAAAAATCTGAGTATACTACTTTTTGTGCTTAGAAAGACAATAGTATTCTCAGCTGGGCACAATGGCTCACGCCTGTAATCCCAGCCCTCTGGGTGGCCGAAGTGGGTGGACCTGAGGTCAGGAGTTCAAGACCAGCCTGGCCAATATGAGGAAACCCTGTCTCTACTAAAAATACAAAAATTAGCTGGGCCTGGTGGCAGACACCTGTAGTCCTAGCTACTTGGGAGGCTGAGGCAAGAGAATCGCTTGAGCCCAGGAGGTGGAAGCTGCAGTGAGCCGAAATCGCGCCACTGCACTACAGCCTGGTGACAGCGAGACTCCGTCTCAAAAACAAACAAAACAAAACAAAACAAAATCCATTAACAACCTCCAAACAATACGGTGGCCACTTCAGAGCTCAGGATAAGGAATCGCCAGTTCCCGAGGGAATCTACATACCTGGGTGCCTTTTGGAGTCCTATCTACTTTCACACACAAGTAGTCTCCGTTCTTCTGCCAGTGGAGCTTGCAATCCACCACGTTGAACAGGTTCCTCACGCGGATCTCTTGCCTGGTAGGGAGCTGCATCAGGGTTACCCTGGCTGGAATATCTTTGTCTTCAGGCACCCAGAAAGCGATTATGTTACCACCAGGAGACCAAGAAAAGTCTCTGCACAACAGGAAAATAAAATGCTAAAGCAAAGGCCAAGTGATGAAACTGAAAAGCAGAAGAAAATAAAACAACTCATTTGCTATACAGAAGCTCAATGCTGTCATAACTGACGCTGAGCACTCCCCCCGCGCAGCTTCACAGGTCCTCGCCAGGACCCTGGGGCACTACCACGCTCACTGTGACAGGGAATGAATGCAGACAGAGTATTAGCAACCCCATCATCACGCACAGACTCATAGGGACTCCAGCCTGCACTCTGTCAGCCCACTCTTAAGACACCGCACACTGCTGCTTTGATGCAAGTAAGTTGTAGGCTGGTGTATCCGGCTATTATGTCATCTGAAGATTAATTAAGGTGCAAATGGGGAAAACGGCAAATGAAGTATAATGAATGAGCAAGAAAAAGGGCAACTCCCTCCACTGTATCAACCTCTCTACAGAAGGTCTAAGGTTCCTTACAACCGCTGCTGTAAGGAACGGTTCCTGAGCTCACCTACATGAAAAACAGCTCTATACACACTACGTGCTGTTTTGCATTTACTGAGAACCAGCGTCCTGGTCTTTTCATTTTATAAGCCATAATTTTGCCCAAGAATGTAAAAATGAAAGAAGAAACGTCAGTGTCCTTGGATTGCTGGTAGTTCACTGCTGTAATACTGACCAGTCCCAAGTTTTCCGATAAACAAAAATGTGCCCATTCTGCGATGGTGAAAATGAGCTGAAGGCTCCTCAAACTCTGCCTCAGACAGAAGAGCAACAGGAAAACCTTTCGCCTAAGCAGAGTCCCCTCTCTTCCTTAAGGCTGGAAACTCCCCCAGTTTCTAGGTCAAAGACGAGGTAAATGGAAGGAAGCCGACTCAAGGCTCTGGCCTTGAAGATTCAATCTGGGCACAGGAAAGGGGTCACTGAAGTGGTGCCTCGAGGGTGGCGGCCCAGCATTGAGCAGCCTTGCCCATCGACCCAAGCCTCCATCCTGGCGTCCAGAACAAACTCACCTTAGGCTGGGCGCGGTGGCTCACACCTGTAATCCCTGCACTTTGGGAGGCTGAGCCGGGTAGGCGGATCACTTGAGGTCAGGAGTTCGAGACCAGCCTGGCCAACATGGTGAAACCCCGTCTCTTCTAAAACACACAAAAAATTAGTCAGGTGTGCTGGTGGTGCGCCTGTTAATTCCAGCTACTGGGGAGGCTGAAACACCAGAATCGTTTGAACCTAGGAGGCGAAGCTTGCAGTCGGCCGAGATCGCACCACTATACTCCAGCCTGGGCAACAAAGCAAGACTGCGTCTCAAAAAAGATTTTAAAATGGCCGGGTGTGGTGGCTCATGCCTGTAATCCTAGCACTTTGGGAGGCTGAGGCGGGCGGATCACTTGAGGTCAGGAGTTCTGAGACCAGCTTGGCCAACACAGTGAAACCCCAACACAGTGAAACTGTCTCTACGAAAAATACAAAAATTAGCTAGGCATGGTGGTGGACACCTGCAGTCCCAGCTACTCGGGAGGCTGAGGCAGAAGAATCACCTGAACCCAGGAGGTGGAGGCTGCAGTGAGTGGAGATCATACCACTGCACTCCAGCCTGGGTGACGGAGCAAGACTGTCTCTTTAACAACAAAAAAAAGCTGAGTGCTAAAGGAGAGACAGCAAATAAAGGAAACCAACTGCAATGGACCACGTCTGTGTCCTCCGAATTCACAGGGTGAAATTCTAACCCCCTGGGTGACGGCATGGGGTGGGGCCTTTTGGGGGTGGCAGGTCCTGAGGGTGAAGCCCTCGGGAATGAGATGACAGCTTTTACGGAAGAGGCCCCAGAGGCCTTCTTCAGGGAAGGCTGGACTGAGGGGCATGAGGAGGGTGCTGGGCCCTCACCAGACGGTCTGCAGGCACCCTGACCTCGGGCTCCCAAGCTCCAAAACTGGGAAAAAGAAATCTCTGCTGCTGTCATAAGCCACCCCGCCTATGGTATTGTGTTAAGCAGCCTGAACACACGAAGATACCAAATTGATAAGAATACTCACTTTATCCCAGAGATCTTCAAACTCTTCTTGTCCAAAAGACCCATAGACTGCCCAAAAAAAAGGAAGGCTGAAGTTGAGTCAAATCATGTCAGTGTCTCAGAAACACACTTAACTTTTTACAAAATGAAACCAGAGTCTGATGTGAGTTTGCCTAAAGGGCAGCGCACACAGAGGATGATAATGAACCCACCCACCCACCCGCCACTGAGAACTGCAGTTCTGAAGCCCACTGCATTAATGCCCATCCAGGACCTCCCACGGCTGCGCCAAGGGGGCAGGAGTAACTGAAGAGCTCTGCCCAAAGCAAGGTTAGTTAAAAAGGCATGGGAGACAGGACTTTCCTTCGCATCTGTGAAACCTCCTCCTCCTCTTCTAGCACAAATACGGAAAAGCAAGACACCCCAGTTACAAGCAAGGATGGGACGCGGCGTTTTCCATCACCAGGACCACTTACAGGAGTTTCATAGATGCTAAGCGTATCCAGGGTCATTCTGGCAAAGAATTTGCCATCGTGGCTCCACCTAAGAAGAAGAAACAGAAGTGCCAAGGTATTCCAATGAAAAGACAAAGGCTACAGAGCTCATTACAATGGTCCACTTACTTAAAAATAGGCCAATGGGCTGAGCTCTCACAGTGAAAACCTCTCTTCTTGTGCCCCGTAAGGATGTCCCAGATGATTATGGCCTGAGGGTCATCCTGCGTGTCCATCAGGGGGCTAAAGGTCACCAGGTACCTAGAAGAGAGGGGCCACACTGTATGCTATCCTCCTCTCACGAGAGGATCACAGTCTGTCTGTGCGGCCAGAACACGCGGTCAGAACTCGTGGAACCAACTCTCTCCCCCAACCCCACACTGCCCAGCCCCAAGAGTTCCAAGTGGAAGAGGGAAGCAGCAGCGCTTCTTCATTCTGGTGTCAATACACTGCAGACACTCTGGTTTCTCCAAGATCAGCACAGAAAGATCTCACAACCCCACACAAAAGGCTGCTGAGTGATCTAGAGGGAGGCGCAGTGTGGAATTCTATCTTTACTCATGTTTCATTAAGACTAACAAGGTAAAAAAATACGGCTGGGCGCAATGGCTCACACCTGTAATCCCAGCACTTTGGGGGGCAGAGGCAGGCAGATCACCCAAGCTCAGGAGTTCAAGACAAGCTTGGCCAACCATGGCCAACATGGTGAAACCCTGTCTCTACTAAAAATACAAAAATTAGCCAGGCATGGTGGCAGGCACTTGTAATCCCAGCTGCTCCGGCGGCTGAGACAGGAGAATAGCTTGAACCCGGGAGGTGGAGGTTGCAGTGAACCGATACTGTGCCATTACACTCCAGTCTGGGCAACAAGTGAAACTCAGTCTCAAAAAAAAAAAAAAGTCCCATCCAGTTTGAAAGCCAGCACAGGTCTGATGGGAAACTTCAGAGGCTGGGGGCTCCTCTCAGCCATGATTTACCTGACTGCTGGTTTGTCTGGAGCTACTGCACCTGCTCACTCAGTTCACACAAAGTGTGTAACAGACGGTCCCTTACAACACCAGGGGGGAAGGCAGACACAACCCGTGAGGGCGAAAACAGAGTGGTCCCAGCTCGTCCTCACACTGCCTTCCACAACTGCCCCTTTCCCTAGCAGAGCTCCAACAGCTGGATTAGCTAGATCAAAAACCACGGCTCAGCCAGGTGCAGTGGCTCACGCCTGTAATCCCAGCACTCTGGGAGGTCAAGGCAGGAGGATCACTTGGCCCCAGGGGTTCAAGACCACCCTGTGCAACAAAGTGAGACACCCCATCTCTACAAAAAAATAAACAAAATTAGCCATATGTCATGATGTGTGCCTGTAGTCCCAGCTACTCAGGAGGCTGAGGGGGGAGGACCGCCTGACCCTGGGAGGTTGGGGTTGCAATGAGCCTGCAATGGGGCCACCGGGTGGCGCTAAGCCTGGGTGACAGAGGCAGGAAAATTTATCTGTAAAACATGTGACCTCAGACTAGATCCTGAACTGCAGGAAAGTAAATATTATACAGAACATTATTAGATCAAGTAATAAAACCAGAATATGGCAATATATTAAAGTATTCAATGAATGTTAAATCCCTGAAGTCAGCACCCGCACTGTGGTCGTGGTAACAAAATCCTATTTCTAGGAATACACATTCGGGGCTGAAGGGACATGTTACTTCCAATTACTCCCAAATGGCTCAGGAAAAGATATCTGTATAGGAGATGACGACATAAATGCAACCGAACGTGAGATCTCAGTAAAAAGCATACTAGCGTTCTCCTTACTCCTGTTTTTTTCTACTAAGTTTGAAATGCTGCAAAATGAAAGACCACCTGTAGAAGGCTGGCATGGGGTGAAAAGCACAGACTCCAACAGCCGGATTAGCTAGATCACCTTTTTTCTAGCAGCTTACCTTTCACAAGGTGAGAAGTCAATGAGCTGAACCCCTTGGTGGCTGAATCTCTGAATTTGCTTGAATTTCTCTCCCCCCCATAGAGCAATGCCTCTTTGATGAAAGGTAGCCAGATAGGTGCCCTTAGGAGACCAACGCACATATGTCTCTGTCCATCTCTGCAGAAAAAAGCAGTGCCAACATTAATACAACAAAATGGCAAACACAAACACTCCTCCTACAATGAATCTATTCTGCAAACTCTTTCTTTTTTTTGAGATGGAGTCTCGCTGTCTCCCAGGCTGGAGCACAGTGGCGCGATCTCGGCTCACTGCAAGCTCCGCATCCCAGGTTCACACCATTCTCCTGCCTCAACCTCCAGAGTAGCTGGGACTGCAGGCGCCCGCCATCACGCCCGGCTAATTTTTTGTATTTTTAGTAGAGACGGGGTTTCACCGTGTTAGCCAGGATGGTCTCGATCTCCTGACCTCGTGATCCGCCCGCCTCAGCCTCCCAAGTGCTGGGATTACAGGCGTGAGCCACCGCGCCCGGCCTATTCTACAAACTCTTAACTGAAATACACAAAGCCTGTTCACTTCTCAGGATTTACTTTAAAGCTGGAAGAGGAATAAAAGTTGTTTTCAGAAAGTAATCTCAAAGAAAACATAACGTCACCTGCTCTCCCAGTTTTCTGATAGAAACAAAGTTCCACTTTGTTAAGAAAATACGGGAAGGCCGGGCGCGGTGGCTCAAGCCTGTAATTCCAGCACTTTGGGAGGCCGAGACGGGCGGATCACGAGGTCAGGAGATCGAGACCATCCTGGCTAACACGGTGAAACCCCGTCTCTACTAAAAACTACAAAAAACTAGCCGGGCGACGTGGCGGCGCCTGTAGTCCCAGCTACTCGGGAGGCTGAGACAGGAGAATGGCGTGAACCCGGGAGGCGGAGCTTGCAGTGAGCTGAGATCCGGCCACAGCACTCCAGCCTGGGTGACAGAGCAAGACTCCATCTCAAAAAAAAAAAAAAAAAAAAAAAAGAAAAGAAAATACGGGAGAGGTGAGTCCCCGCCCCCAGCGGCAGCAGCAAATACACACCGCTCTTTCTTCAATTGAGACGGGGTCTTTTACGTCATTCCAGAATATGGAAGTGCGGTCTCCACTCTCAAAAATCACGCTGTACTGATCTCTGCATTCTGCCTCTTCAAGCCAGTAACGTAAGTTCCCCTTAAAAAAACAAAAAAAAAAAGGCAAGGAATATAACATTTCATTAATTTTAATTAAAAACTCATTCACAACTATTGCTCTTAAAGATATGACAAATTCAGTCCACACCTTAACTCCCAAGTCACACTCTAACCTCAAGTCAAGACACCATCCAACATTTCTTCTCTTTTTTTTGAGACAGGGTCTCGCTGTTGCCCAGGCTGGAGTCCAGGGGCGCAATCATAGCTCACGGCAGCCTCAACCTCCCAGCTCACGGTGATCCTCCCACCTGAGCCTCCCAAGTGCTAGGAAAACAGGTGAATGCCAGGCCCGGCTAATTTATGTATTTATTTACTTTTTGTAGAGAGGGGGGGTCTCACTTTGTTGTCCAGGCTGGTCTTGAATTCCTGGGCTTAAGCCATCCTCCCACCTCAGCCTCCCTAAGTGCTGAGATTACAGGTGTGAGCCACCACACCCAGCAGCATTTCTTTAAACCACTGAGATGCAGGTTTCAGGCCACTCACCAGGTCTTTGAAAGGCTGTTTCTCTGGAATATCCCACTCGTCACTGATGGTCATATACCTGGAGGAGAAAGGAGACTGCTGAGCCCCACGTCCTGATGACTAGAAAGAGCACCCGTGGGGGTCTGGCATGGCCCTGCTGTGCTCTGGCCTGCCCACGCCAAGGGCTGTGACTGGCATAACGGGGAGGGGTGCTGCAGGCCAGAAGCATGGGGCAGGGCTATGAAATGGCCCTGTAGCAGCCTGACCAGAAAGGACATGAACAACCTGACAGGCACCAGCACCCACTGAGAAGCACCAAGCCACCCACACACAGCTGCTCACTCGCACGTCAACGTCTACTTCCTTGTGGCCAAGTCTGAACTCACTTGTCAAAATCTGTGAAGAGGTTGACCCGGAACGTGTGCTGCTTGTCAAGCTTGTAGCCGTCGGCGTTCTTCACAGCATCCACAGCGTGGGCCGGGGACGCGTACTCCAGGAAAATATACCTGAGCGAGAGAGGGCCGTTGGCACCCGCGCGCACTGTAAGGCTAGGCAGGTACGCGCTGCCTGCCCCACTCCTCTCAGTGGACAAGCCCTCCGTGCCAGGAGTATCTGTGCTGCTCTTCCTGCCTCGAACCTAAGGCAGTCACACGGGGGACAGATCCACAGCCAGGGAGCTCCTAAGTGAGGGAAACCCTAACCAGAAGATCCAAAGTATCCAGTTTTGTTATCATAAATTACAGAAAAGTTAATCAAAAAGTCCATTACTTTTACTGTAGCGATGGTTTCATGTACACATCAAAATCTATTAAATTAAATACTTCAAAACTATGCAGATTTATTGTATATCAATTATCTCCAGAGCTGTTTAAAAAAAAATCTTGGCCAGGCGCAATGGCTCACACTTGCAATCCCAGCACTTTGGGAAGCCAAAGCAGACAGATCACTTGAGGTCAGGAATTAGAGACCAGCCTGGCCAACATGGCAAAACCCTTCTCTATTAAAAATACAAAAATCAGCCAAGCATGGTGGTGCATGCCTGTAATCCCAGCTACTTGGGAGGCTGGGGCAGGAGAATTGCTTAAACCTGGGAAGTGGAGGTTGCAGTGAGCCAAGATCACGCCACTGCCCTCCAGCCTGGGCAACACAGTGAGACTCTGTCTCAGGGAAAAAAAAAAAAAAAAAAAAAAAAAAAAGGCCGGGCGCAGTGGCTCAAGCCTGTAATCCCAGCATTTTGGGAGGCCGAGACGGGCGGATCACGAGGTCAGGAGATCGAGACCATCCTGGCGAACACGGTGAAACCCCCGTCTCTACTAAAAAATACAAAAAACTAGCCTGGCGAGATGGCGGGCGCCTGTAGTCCCAGCTACCCGGGAGGCTGAACCAGGAGAATGGCGTGAACCTGGGAGGCGGAGCTTGCAGTGAGCTGAGATCCGGCCACTGCACTCCAGCCTGGGCGACAGAGTGAGACTCTGTCTCAAAAAAAATAAATAAATAAAAATTAAAAAAAATTAAAAAGTCTAGGCCAGGCGCGGAGGCTCACGCCTGTAATCCTAGCACTTTGGGAGGCCAAGGCAGGTGGATCACGAGGTCAGGAGATCAAGACCATCCTGGCTAACACGGTGAAATCCCGTCTCTACTAAAAATACAAAAAAAAATTAGCCAGGCGTGGTGGTGGGCACCTGTACTCCCACCTACTTGGGAGGCTGAGGCAGAATGGCATGAACTCAGGAGGCGGAGCTTGCAGTGAGCCGAGATCACGCCACTGCACTCCAGCCTGGGTGACAGAGTAAGACTCTGTCTCAAAAAAAAAAAAAAAAAAAAAAAAAAAGGCCGGGCGTGGTGGCTCAAGCCTGTAATCCCAGCACTTTGGGAGGCCGAGATGGGCGGATCACGAGGTCAGGAGATCGAGACCATCCTGGCTAACATGGTGAAACCCCGCCTCTACTAAAAAAAAAAAAAAAAAACTAGCCGGGCGTGGTGGTGGCCGCCTGTAGTCCCAGCTACTCGGAGGCTGAGGCAGGAGAATGGCGTAAACGCGGAAGGCGGAGCTTGCAGTGAGCTGAGATCTGGCCCCTGCACTCCAGCCTGGGCGATAAAGCGAGACTCTGTCTCAAAAAAATAAAAATAAAAAAAGTCTAATATTGTGTATTACAGGCAAGACTAGAAAGGACCTCAGAGAATGTTTCACTGTAACATGAGTAACTGAGGGTCAAGAGGCCATCCCTCAATTGGCTGCCCAACACAGAAAATGCAGCAGCATTACCTGCATTTGATAATTTTTCTAGAAACTAAAACTATTCTAGTTAGTTTTTACTTCACTTATTTATTTCAGAGGCAGATGTCTTGTTCTGTCACCCAGGCTGGAGTGCAGCTACGTTATCATAGCTCACTGCAGCCTCCAACTCCTGGCCTCAGGCTTTAAGAGTGTTGGGAGTTAAGGCGTAAGCCACGATGCTGGTCTATTCTAGGTAATTTTAAAAAACTTTAAAACCTTAACTTAAACTTTATCATCTTCTCATTCACTGCTCTGGAGAGCTTCCAGTTGAGGGCAGCCTGAAGAAGTGAACGGCCCACATGCCTGGGTGAGGCAGGAGCTGTGTTTGCAGGGAGCTCCTGCAACACTCCCTCATCACGACGTGCCAGACACAGATGAGACTTCTCCAACGGGAGAACACTCACCCTTTTGTCTTCCCATCCTCTTCAGGATAAAAATCATTTGTGATTTTCCCAAACTTGGAAAAGATCTTGTGGATGACATTTTTTAGCTTCTCAAGTCGGTCAGGTCCCACCTGAGGGACATTGTCCACTACAATCACCGAATCGATTCCGTCCGCTTCCTGGGGCCGGTCTTTGAGGACATCTCCCAGTAATTCTGAACCAGAGAGAGATTTTTCAAATGATCATTTTTACCAAGAAAAATATTAATACATTAACTAAGCACACTAAACAAGTCTCCAAGAAGAGGCAATGAATCGTCTAAATGCTTTCAATATGAGCAAAAGAAATCCTAACCCTGGCTTGGTTCAGATTTTAAACACGAGTGCGGCGGGGACTGGAACGCTCCCCTCTCCCTTTGATGGACATGTAGTCAAGATAGGTCAATTAAGTTCTGGCAATAACCAAAGACTACAAGAGAATAACAACAAAAAGCTTTTAAGAATGCAAAATGCAAATGAAGACGACAATCTAAAGAATATCCATTAATGGCCGGGCGCGGTGGCTCAAGCCTGTAATCCCAGCACTTTGGGAGGCCGAGACGGGCGGATCACGAGGTCAGGAGATCGAGACCATCCTGGCTAACACGGTGAAACCCCGTCTCTACTAAAAATACAAAAAACTAGCCGGGCGTGGTGGCGGGCGCCTGTAGTCCCAGCTACTCGGGAGGCTGAGGCAGGAGAATGGCGGGAACCCGGGAGATGGAGCTTGCAGTGAGCCGAGATTGCGCCACTGCACTCCAGCCTGGGCAACAGAGCCAGACTCCGTCTCAAAAAAAAAAAAAAAAAAAAAAAAAAAAAAAAGAATATCCATTATTAGAGCTTCCAGAGATCCCTAGGTTTTGAAACGTTTCTAGCAACGTCCAGGCAGAATCCCATCCCAATGTCAGTGAAAACTGACTTTTTACAGAAGATTTCAGCAAACAAGTAAATATTTAAATGCTCAATCTATTCACAGCACATTTGTGTTGTGAATACAAATTACTAGAAATTATTCAAGGAGGAACCTCTTTCGAGTGAATTGGGATGAAAGTAGTAACTCTTCTCCCACCTCCTGTTCCCAGTGATTTTCATGTTTTCAGGCCGTGAACTGGATGGCCATTCACAAGTGAATCAAGAAAAAAAAAACAAAGAGGAAGCACGCCTGGGGTGAGCTTCCCCACCTCTCTCCACTGCAAACAGCCCATCACCAGGCACCTTCGTCCAGAACAACTCCTTGCCCAATATTCCTTACGTTAAAAAGCTCTAAGGATAAACAGCTGAACTGCAGGAGACAAGGAAATAGCAAAGTGTTTTTCCTACTAACACAACACTCAACACAACACTTCTGACACCAGATGTGGGGCCCACATCAAGCAGTTTTCCAGGGGCTGCCATCTGGGTGTCCTCAACTTAATCCAATTCAGACACTATCTACCGTGAATCAGCACCAGATCCCACAGGCTGGAGGCTCAGTCCCAAAGACTGGCGGCTACTTCAGACGGCAATCGCAAGCAGTGGGCTGTCACCTCCAGTTCTGACCGACAGGCTACAAAGCAGAACTCCCACTACCCCCCGCTTCTTGGGTTCCATTAATTTGCTACAGCAGCTTACAGAATTCAGGAAGCTAGGCTTGCCAGCTTATTATAACGGACATTACAGAGCATACAGACGAAGAGGCAGATGGAGGAGAAGCGCAGAGCCTCCCTGTGCTCTCCAGGCCGCCACCCTGCAGGAGCCTCCACCTGTCCCGCTACGTGGAGCCCCCGGAACCTGGTCCTTTTTGGTTTCTAGGAAGATCTCATTACATAGGTGTACATTAATGACATCACTGAGCACCAGTGATCAACTCAACTTTCAGCCCTCTTCCTTCTGGGGGGCAGGGGGAGACCTAAAAGTTCTTGCCCTCTAATCACATGGTTGGTTCCCTGGCAAGGAGCCCCAGACATCAATCATCTCACCTGTCTACAAAAAGACACTAACAGGAGGCCGGGCGCGGTGGCTCAAGCCTGTAATCCCAGCACTTTGGGAGGCCGAGATGGGCAGATCACGAGGTCAGGAGATCGAGACCATCCTGGCTAACATGGTGAAACCCCGTCTCTACTAAAAATACAAAAAAATCTAGCCAGGCGTGGTGGTGTGCACCTGTAATCCCAGCTACTCGGGAGGCTGAGGCAGGAGAATGGCATGAACCCGGGAGGCGGAGCTTGCAGTGAGCCGAGATTGCGCCATTGCACTCCAGTGTGGGCGACAGAGCGAGACTCCGCCTCAAAAAAAAAACAAAACAAAAAGACACTTATCACTTTGGAAATTCCAAGCGTTTAGACGTTGTGTGCCAAGAACCAGGGCAGAGCCCAAATACACATTTCTTATTATATCACAAACAGCCTTTTAGAAAAACACTATCAGGGCAGAGACCTGCACTTAAACTAGGAGACTGGAGAATATACAAGTTCCTGAAACAGCTTTTTTTTTTTTTTTTTTTAAGAGACAGGGTGTTGTTATGCTCCCCAGGCTAGCCTCGAACTTCTGGGCTCTAGCAAACCTCCTGCCTCAGCCTCCTAAGTAGGAAGGACTACAGGTGGGAGCTGCCATGCCCACAGAATTTAAGTAACAGTATTTTTTTCTTAGTGGTACGTGAAGCTGTCCTCAATGTGATGAAATGCCTTGCAGGGCGTCTGGAAAGCATCACAGTCAGAATTTAGGACAGGGCCAAGCTCAGTGGCTCACACCTGTAATTCCAGCATTTTGGGAGGCCAAGGCAGGCAGATTACCTGAGGCCAGGAGTTCAAGACCAGCCTGGCCAACATGGTGAAACCCTGTCCCTAATCAAAATACAAAAAAAAGGCTGGGCGCGGTGGCTCAAGCCTGTAATCCCAGCACTTTGGGAGGCCGAGACAGGCAGATCACAAGGTCAGGAGATCGAGACCGTCCTGGCTAACAGTGAAATCCCGTCTCTACCAAAAAAATACAAAAAAACTAGCCAGGCGCGGTGGCGTGCGCCTGTAGTCCCAGCTACTCGGGAGGCTGAGGCAAAAGAATGGCGAAAACCCGGGAGGCGGAGCTTGCAGAGCTGAGATCCGGCCACTGCACTCCAGCCTGGGCAATAGAGTGAGACTCCGTCTCAAAAAAAAAAAAAACAAAAAAAAAGATCCAAGCATGGTGGTGGGCGCCTGTAATTCCAGCTACTTGAGAGGCTGAGACAGGAGAATTGCTTGAACCCGGGAGATGGAGGTTGCAGTGAGCCAAGATTGCGCCACTGCACTCCAGCCTGGGCGACAGAGTGAGATTCCATCTCGAAAAATAATAATAATTTCAACATACTAAATGTGCAGATGTCAGAAAATATTCTTCGCTTTATTTATTCTCAAAAGTTGGCCGGGCATGGTGGCTCACTCCAGCCTGGGCGACAGAGCAAGACTCCGTCTCAAAAAAAAAAAACACACACACCAAAAAAAAACACTTTCAGAAATATTGAAAATTGACAAGGCATGGTGGCTCACGCCTCTAATCCCAGCACTTTGGGAAGCTGAGGAAGGCAAATCACTTGAGGCCAGGAGTTTGAGACCAGCCTGGCCAACATGGTGAAACCCTGTCCCTACTAAAAATACAAAATTAGCCAGGAGTGGTGATGGGTGCCTATAATCCCAGCAACTCGGGAGGTTGACGCAGGAAAATCGCTTGAACTGGGGAGGCAGAGACTGCGGTGAGCCACTGTACTCCAGCCTGGGCAACAGAGTGTGAGACTCCATCTCAAGAAAAAAAAAAAAAAAAAAGGAAATATTGAAAATGCTACCTTAAAAAATAATCTCCATTTTATTTTCAAAGATGCTAAAATTGAGAGGAACAAGAGATTTAAAAAAAAAAAAAAAAAGGGAAAAAGGCAGTTGCCAGTCACTGCAGTGCCGGACACCCTGCTATGGAAACTAGTCAAATGCCGGGGTAACTTCTAAAGCACTTACCATACAATTAAATGGCCTGACAAGCCTGATCTGAATTTATAAGGCTTGCAATAAAAAGCTTAGCTTTTACACACACTGCGTACTCCTTCCCACAAGCTCAAAGCGTCTAGTCTAGGAGAACCAGCCCACACCTAGGAAGGAAACAAATGAAGTAACTACACCATGAAGACACATCGCCTTGATCACTCTCGGCCCAAGCATCGGTGACACGTGGCTCACAGATTCCCAACCTGTCTCCAGGAAAAAAAAGAAGAGAACAATTCTCAACACTAAATAGCAAACAGAAAGAATAGCTAATAATGCAAAAAAGACATTTAGAGTTAAAATCCTGATCAGCTGAAACATTAAACTGAAAGGATGATTACAGTTTGAGATGCTAATCTGCACCAAAAAATAAGAAGGCAAGACAGGGACTCCGGGCCACCTTTGGTCTGCTCCTTGGAAGACTCGGCCCTTCTGGAAAGAACTGACACACTCATATACTATCTTGCACACTGACCCTGAAGGGCAGCTCTTCTCATAATGCACACAACCCACCTGCATTACCACAACCAGGCGGGCCATGACAAAGCCTGCTTGCTGAGCCTTAGTCCTCAGGACCAGATGCCTCACCTGTCACTCTGGCCAACACTGCACCTTCAGGGCCACGTGGGCCCCCTGAGGACCCATAGTCATCACCCAGCCTGGCCAACCTTGTGGTCATATTAGCATCCTCTAACTCTTCCCAATTCCAGAAATAATTTACATATTAGAAATCTGTGAATTCGATGGGCTCAAATAGTACTTTTTAAAAAATAGCAGAATTGGCCGGGCGCGGTGGCTCAAGCCTGTAATCCCAGCACTTTGGGAGGCCGAGACGGGTGGATCACGAGGTCAGGAGATCGAGACCATCCTGGCTAATACAGTGAAACCCTGTCTCTACTTAAAAAGACAAAAAACTAGCCGGGCGACGAGGCAGGCGCCTGTAGTCCCAGCTACTCGGGAGGCTGAGGCAGGAGAATGGCGTAAACCCGGGAGGCGGAGCTTGCAGTGAGCTGAGATCCGGCCACTGCACTCCAGCCTGGGTGGCAGAGCAAGACTCCGTCTCAAAAAAAAAAAAAAAAAAAAGCAGAATTTCCAAGGGCTCAAAATAATCATTAAACCAAAAGTTTTGATTTTAAACTATAACAACAATGGAAGTGTTAGAAAGAACACTGTTCTGAGCAGGAGAGTCTGGTGAGCCACGCAGAGCGGACCCACTGTGAATTCTCAGCAGCCTACTCCACCTTCAGGGACACGTTTCCTCAGGACTGAGGGGTGCAGACTAGATGTTCCCAAAGTCTTCATTAGTTTGTGGTGTTCTTCCTGCTTTTCATGCTAAAATGTCTTCTATGAAAAAAAAAAGTATAATATAATAATGGCCACAGTAACTGACAGCCTTTTTATTTTTTAATTTTTCACTTTTTGAGACAGGGTCTCACTCTGTCACCCAGGCTGGAGTGCAGTGGTGGGATCTTGGCTCACTGCAACCTCCACTCCTGGGTTCAGGCTGTTCTCGTGCCTCAGCCTCCCAAGTACTGGAGACTACAGGTGTGCACCACCACACCTGGCTGATTTTTGAATTTCTGATAGCCTTTTAAAAAAACGTTTCAATTATAAGTTGGCAACTCCACGTTATTCCCTAAATTGTCTTGGTGTATATCTGGCTACGTCAGCAAGGGTATTTTTATTTTTCTCACTCCAGTATTAACTTAGCCAATCCGCAGAGGCTGATCTGTTTCTCAACGTAAAGGCTTAAGAGGGCTAAAAACAAAAGAAAAACAAATGAGACCAGCTCTCATCAGAAGTCACTTTACGAAAAGAGCTCTCTGAGGCAGGAAGCAGAAATATGCCTGTAAACCCAATCAAGGTTGAGACGAAGGCAAAGCAGGCTGTTATCAACAATATTAAAACCTGGAAAAATAACTCGCCTTACAGGTTTAGCAGAGGGGATAAAGGAGAACTAACTGGAATTTGACAGGGTCTGCCTGTACCACTAGGAAAGTCTCTGGAGATGGACAATTGTGCGGGTCAGGAGGACAAAATCACCGGCTCTGCGACAACTTGTTCCTCCGATCCAGACCTTGGGAGGTCTGACTGGTTAGCTTGGACATGCAGACCCGCAAACCTGACACCGGGTCTTCGGTTTTTGCCGTAACCCCAGCTGCTACACTCACAGCACACCCAGCCAAAACAGAGTACCCCCGTGTGCCCTCTCCCACTCTCTCAGATTTCTGGGTGTCATGCAAATCCCTGGCTCCTGAAGTTAGCTCCATCCTGTCCCCCTTTTTAGGAAAGAAAAGGGGAGAAGCTGGGGTCTCAGAACGCCTCCAGGGCACTCGGGAACCCCTCCCTCGGTGGCTTCCCAGGAGTACACGGACACCCTCGCTGGAACTTCTGCACGAACCAGTGGCACAGCCCGAGGACATCTCCCACCTCCGGAACCTCAGTCACGCTCCCGCGCCGCTCGCCAGCCCCGCCTCGGGCGCCCTCACCTTCCTCGCTCACGTCGTCCACGAAGTCCTCGGGGTCGCTGAAGGAGGGCTCGTCCGCGTCGCCGTTCTCCAGCGCCCGGGGCTCGGCCTCGGCCGCGCTGCCCTCGTTTCCTCCCGCGTTCTCGGACGCCGCCTGGGCCCGGCTGTCGGCGCGCTCGTCCCGAGCCTGCTCTCCTGGGGCCTCGCCCTGTGCCGGGACAGGGGGCTCAGCGTGCGACCCAGGCGGCTCCTCCGCTGCCGGCGGCGAGAGCGACTCGGAAGGGCCGGAGGCCGCCTCTACCTCGGCCGCCGGCTCGGTCCTCACCTCCGGCTCCGGCCCGGCCTCCGCGACCGCCACCTCCTCACTAGAGGCCTCTGTCCCCGCCGCCTCCGGAGCGCCGGGCCCCGCGGGCCGCAGCAGTCCCTCGTCTGGCGGCGGCTCGGCGGCCGGCTGCTGCTGGCCGGGCTCGGCGCGCTCCTCGGCCGCCTCGGGCACCGCCACGTTCTCCGCGTCCTGCATGGGCCCGACACTACCTACTCGCAGGGCTCCGCGGCCGCCGCGCTTCCGACTCTCCCAGGCCGCACCGCGCGCCGCGCCGGCTACAGCTCAGCCATGTGCGTGCGACGGGGAGGCCGTACCAAGGCCGCGGGGCGGGGGGTGTACTCACGCCCTGGAGCTTCACGACGACCCTGAGAGGACTCGCATCCGCAAGCCGCGTCCGCAAATCACCAAACGGACATTCTTGTGACAAGAAAGTGTTTAATTCCATTCAACAAGGTTGTTTCTGTCCATCACTAAATTCATGGGCGCATTGGCCACCCCACGTGTAGCAGCGGATGGTTCCGTCCAACATGGCTGCCTCCCCCTTTCCTCTCCCGTCAGACGCTGCGGGGCGGGACTGAACTATGTGTGACGCCTAAGGCAGGGACCAGAAATGATTTTAGTATCTAGAATGTGATGAAAATGTCCTTTAACTCAACAGTTACTATCATGGAAGAGTGGCGGCTCGACAGGCGATTGCTCAGGGCGTCTCAGCCTTTCGCTAGGCAAACCGTTTAGCTTACGTTACTAAAGTCCCCCCTGTCGGTGTCTGACACTTGGACTCGCCTACTGACGGGGCGAAAGGACATACGACTCCAAAAAGCAGAAAAGGAATTCGGGGCGAGCCAGAGGCGGCCCACACGACTAGAAGGACGACTCCCTGGCGCGATACAAAAATGTATGCGAGTTGCTTTAATCGCTTACCCCCAGTCCTTCCCTAGCGGCCGTCACCGCCCGTTTCCCCCCATTCGGGCGTTCACAGTGTTTCGGTCCACGCGAGGCCACCGCCCTCCGCGCGGGAGAGCGCGGGTCACGTGCGGGCGGGGGCGGGTCCTTGCCGCGTGGGGCGCGAGCCTCATTCCGGAGCGGTTCGCGCTGGGCTGTTGTTCACGGGACGGGTATTGGGTGCTTGTGTCTTCTCTCTTGTTTTTTGCCGAAGTGGAGGACAACCACTGGTTGGGGGATGTCAGAATCATCCTAGAAAATAACCCAGTGGATCACGCCTGTTATCCCAAAACTTTGGGAGGCTGAGGCGGGGGGATCGCTTGAGCTTAGGAGTTCGAGACCACCCTTGCCAACATAGCACCCCCACCCCCGCCAACCGTCATGTCTGCCAAAAATAAATAAATAAGTAAATAAATAAAAAAAGTGGTACCCAGAGGCTGGGGAGGAGAGTGGGGAGTGTTTATCGGGAACGGACCTTCAGTTTGGGAGGATGAGAACGTTTTGGAGATGACGGTGGTGATGGTTGCACAACATGGTGAATGTACTTGATGCCACTGAGCTGTATACTAAACTTCATATTAAAATGGCTACACCCTGCGCGGTGGCTCACGCCTGTCTTCCCAGTACTTTGGGAGGCCAAAGCAAGAGGATCGCTTGAGCCTAGGAGTTCAAGACCAGTCGGGGCAACATAGTGAGACCCTGTCTCGAAAAAATAAAATACTAAAAAGGTAAGTTTTATATCTATTTCATCATATAGTTGTTTGTTTTCAGACACAGGGTCTAGCTCTGTCGCCCAGGTTAGAGTGCAGTGGCATAATCACAGCTCCTCTGCAATCCGGATCTCCCAGCCTCAAGAGAATCCTCCCACCTCAGCCTCCCAAAGAGCCAGGATTACAAGTGTGAACCACGCCGCAGGGCCTAGCCATTTTAATATGCAGTTTAGTATACAGTTCAGGGGCATTAAGTACATTCCCAAGTACTTGAGACTGAAGGTATGTGCCACCACACCCAGTTAATTTGTTTATTTGTAGATAACATCTCACTATGTTGCCCAGGCTGGTCTCAAACTCCTGGCCTCAAGCAGTCCGCCTGCCTCAGCTTCCCAAAGTGCTGGGACTATAGGCATGAGCCACACACCCATCTCATCCTAAGGGTGTTTAAAAGAGCGAAAAAGAAGCAGTCTTCCCATGCCTAGTACCAGGTTTGACTCCTCCTCATCGTCTTGTCAGCGGTGTAACTTTGGGCAGGTCACTTAATGCCTCTGCCTCAGTTTCTGCATCCGTACAATAAGGGATGACAATTTTTTTTTTTTTTTTTTTTTTTTTTTTGAGACGGAGTCCTGCTCTGTCGCCCAGGCTGGAGTGCAGTGGCGTGATCTCAGCTCACTGCAAGCTCTGCCTCCCAGGTTCAGGCCATTCTCCTGCCTCAGCCTCCCGAGTAGCTGGGACTACAGGCGCCCGCCACCACACCCGGCTAATTTTTTGTATTTGTAGTAGACACGGCGTTTCACCATGTTAGCCAGGATGGTCTCGATCTTCTGACCTCGTGATCCGCCCGCCTCGGCCTCCCAAAGTGCTGGGATTACAGGCTTGAGCCACCGCGCCTGGCCAACACATTTTTTAAACAGAGATGGGTCCTCATTATGGTTCCTAGATTGGTCTTGAACTCCTGGGCTCAAGTGAGCCTCCCACTCCAGCCTCCCAAAGTGCTGGGATTTCAGGCATGAGCCACCACACCCAGCCAGGTGGCCAGATGA
This sequence comes from Rhinopithecus roxellana, assembly GCF_007565055.1. Classification (NCBI taxonomy): domain Eukaryota; kingdom Metazoa; phylum Chordata; class Mammalia; order Primates; family Cercopithecidae; genus Rhinopithecus; species Rhinopithecus roxellana. The sequence goes on from NW_022142340.1 coordinate 60,932, forward strand.
CACATTTTAGTGTGTGGCTGGTGGAACAGTTCCACAAAGGAAAACTAGGTTTCACCTCCAGACCAAATTATCCTTCCAATTTCTAGTTTCCTCTGCAGCTTCCCTTAGATCATCAGGCTCTGCCAACCCTTTTCTTCTAGAAAATGCTGAAAGGTAGCAAGTCAATGAACAAAAAGCAAATACTAACCAAAGAGCTTGAAAACAGATGATTTTGGCTTGGCAAATGCATCTTTCTTAGACAAGGAAAATTCTTCTATGGCAGGCATGTATTGCACAAAGGAGGCACTCTTCACTTTGCTGGGGAATGGACTTCCTTAGCCTTTTTTTTTCTTTTCTTTTTTTGAGATGGAGTTTTGCTCTTAGTGCCCAGGTCCACTGCATCCTCCACCACCTGGGTTCAAGCGATTCTCCTGCCTCAGCCTCCTGAGTAGCTGGGATTACAGGCACCCACCACCATGCCCGGCTAATGTTTGTATTTTTAGTAGAGATGGGAGTTTCACCATGTTGGTCAGGCTGGTCTCGAACTCCTGACCTCAGGTGATCCACCCACCGCAGCCTCCCAAAGTGCTGGGATTACAGGCGTGAGCCACCGCGCCTGGCCTCCCTTAGCCTTTTCTACAGGTAAAATTATGCACATACTCATGGTGCAGAAAATATATCTAAGAAGTACTACCATTGATACTCAAAGGCATGTGAGTGCCTACTTTGTGGTAGGTACTCCGTTGGGGGTACAGTGGTGAGTAAACAACGTATGTTTACATAGTTTACATGAGCCTGTTTGTGACGGGTTCATAAATTTTTTGGCACTCCTGCTTTTTTTTTTTTTTTTTTTTTTTTGGTTGAGACGGAGTCTCGCTCTGTTGCCCAGGCTGGAGTGCAGTGGCCGGATCTCAGCTCACTGCAAGCTCCGCCTCCCGGGTTCATGCCATTCTCCTGCCTCAGCCTCCGGGTAGCTGGGACTACAGGCGCCCGCCACCTCGCCCGGCTAGTTTTTTGTATTTTTTAGTAGAGACGGGGTTTCACCGTGTTAGCCAGGTTGGTCTCGATCTCCTGACCTCGTGATCCGCTCGTCTCGGCCTCCCAAAGTGCTGGGATTACAGGTTTGAGCCACCGCACCCAGCTGGCACTCCTGCTTTTAAATGGCAAAGGCAAATTCTGCTCCCCTTAAGTGTGGGTGAACTTAAGGCATGGTGCAGTGGATCATACCTGTAATCCCCACACTTTGGGAGGCCACGCTGGGAGGACCGCTTGAGCCCAGGAGATCAAGACCAACCTGGGCAACATAGTGAGACCCAGTCACTACAAAATAAAAGTTAGTCCCGGTGTGGTGGCTCCCACCTGTAATCCCAGCATTTTGGGAGGCCAAGGCAGACAGATCACTTGAGGTGAGGAGTTCAAGACCAGCCTGGCCAACAAGGCGAAGCCTCGTCTCTACTAAAAATAGAAAAATCTGGCCGGGAGCAATACGCCTGTAATCTCAGCACTTTGGGAGGCTGAGGCGGGCAGATCACGAGGTCAAGAGATTGAGACCATCCTGGCCAACATGGTAAAACCCCATCTCTATTACAAATACAAAAATTAGCTAGGCGTGGTGGTGGGCACCTATAGTCCCAGCTACTCAGGAGGCTGAGGCAGGAGAATTGCTTGAACCTGGGAGGTGGAGGTTGCAGTGAGCTGAGATCGTGCCACTGCACTCCAGCCTGGGCAATAGAGCAAGACATCATCTCAAAAAAAAAAAAGTCAGCCGGGCACGATGGCACGCATCTGTAGTCCCAGCTACTTGGGAGGCTGAGGCAGGAGAATCACTTGAACCAGGGAGGCAGAGGTTGCAAAGAGCCGAGATGGCCCCACTGCACTCCAGCCTGGGTGGTGCAGCAAGACTCTGTCTCAAAAACGAAAAAAGATTTAAAAATAAGAAATTAGCTGGGCCTGGTGGTGTGCCTGGTGGTGTGCTCTTGTAGTCCCATCTACTCTGGAGGCTGAGGTGGGAGAATCACTTGAGCCCAGGAGTGCAAGGGTGATGTTGGCTCACTGCAGTCTCCGCCTCCCGGGTTCAAGTGATTCTCCGGTCTCAGCTTCCCGAGTAGCTGGGATTATAGGCGCCCGCCACTATGCCCGGCTACTTTTTGTATTTTTAGTAGAGACGAGGTTTTGCAATGTTGCCCAGGCGGGTCCCGAACTCCTGACCTCAGGTGATCTGCCTGCCTCAGCCTCCCAAAGTGCTGGAATTACAGGTGTGAGCCACTATGCCTGGCAGTATGTTTTTTTTCTTACACATGCATGTTTACAATAAAGTTTATAAATTAGGCACAGTAAGAGATTAACAGCAATAACTAATAGAACAATTAGAACAATATACTGTAATAAAAGTTATGAGGATGTGGCGTCTGGTGGTGGTCTGTCTCTCTCTCAAATTTTCTTCATTATGTAATATTTTCCAAGCATAATTGACCATGGGTAACTGAAACAGTGGAAAGTGAAACTGGGGGTCGGGGTATACTGTGTTTGGAAGCAGTCTTCACAGATGCAATCAAGATGAAGTCAAAGTGGACGAGAGTGGACCCTAAATCAGTGACTGATGTCCTCATTAGAAGAAGGAAATTATGGCCAGGCACAGTGGCTCACGCCTGTAATCCCAGCACTTTCGGAGGCCAAGGCAGGCAGATGCATTATCTGAGGTCAGGGGTTCAGAGACCAGCCTGAACAACATGGTGAAAACCCATCTCTACTAAAAATACAAAAATTAGCCAGGCATGGTGGCGGGCGCCTATAATCCCAGCTACTCGGGAGGCTGAGGCAGGAGAATCGCTTGAAACCGGGAGGTGGAGGTTGTGGTGAGCAGAGATCGCGCCATTGCACTCCAGCCTGGGCAACGAGTGAAACTCTATCTCAAAAAAATAAAACTCGATTTTTAAATTATTTATTATTATTATTATTATTATTATTATTATTATTATTATTGAGACAGAGTCTTGCTCTGTCACCCAGGCTGGAGTGCAGTGGCGCGATCTCGGCTCACTGCAAGCTCCGCCTCCTGGGTTCACGCCATTCTCCTGCCTCAGCCTCCCGCCATCACGCCCAGCTAATGTTTTGTATTTTTAGTAGAGACAGTGTTTCACTGTGTTAGCCAGGATGGTCTCAATCTCCTGACCTCATGATCCGCCCACCTCGGACTCCCAAAGTGCTGGGATTACAGGTGTGAGCCACCGCACCCAGCCAATTATTATTATTTTTTAACAGGGTCTCACTCTGTCACCCAGGCTGGAGTGCAGTGGTGCCATCGCACCTCACTGTAGCTTCAGTCTCCCAGGCTCACCTTAGCCTCCTATCTGGTAGTGCAGATCCACACCACCACATCCGGCGACTTTTTTGTTTTCTGTAGAGATGGGTCTCACTATGTTGCCCAGTCTAGTCTTTAACTCCTGGGCTCAAGCAGTTCTCCACCTCTGCCTCCCAAAGTGCTGGGATTACAGGCATGCGCCAGCAGGCCTGGCCTCCGCTGGCCTATTTCTGAGCCTCTGAGTGAGTGAGAGGGAAACAGCGGCACCACACCAACCCTGGCAGCAGAAACGGTTGGACGAGGCTCCCGGGCTGAGCTGCAGCGTGACCTGTGTTGTGCTTCCAGGGGTAGATTTTTTTCTTTTTCTTTTTGAGACAAAGCTCACTCTGTCACCCAGGCTGGGAGCGCAGTGGCACAATCATGGCTTACTGCAGCCTCAAACTCCCAGGCTTGTGATCCTCCCGCCGCCTCCTCCCGAGTAGCTGAGACTATAGGCTTGCACCACTGTGCCCGGCTAGTTTTTAAAATTGTTTTTAGAGGGCCAGGCACGGTGGCTCACGCCTGTAATCCCAGCACTTTGGGAGGCTGAGGAGGGAGGATTACCTGAGGTTAGAAGTTCGAGACCAACCTGGTCAAAATGGTGAAATGCCATCTATACTAAAAATACAAAAATTAGGCAGCATGTTGCACATGCCTGTAATCCCAGCTACTCGGGAGGCTGAGGCATGATAATTCCTTGAACTCAGGAGAGGGGAGATTGCAGTGAGCTGAGCCTGGGCAGCAGAGTGAGACTCTGTCTCAAAAAAAAAAAAAAAAAAAAAGCCAGGTGCAGCAGCTCACGCCTGTAATCCTAGCACTTTGGGAGGTTGAGGCAGGCAGACCATCTGAGGTCAGGAGTTCAAGACCAGCCTGGCCAACATGGTAAAACCCTGTCTCTACTAAAAATACAAAAATTAGCCAGGTGTGGTGGCAGGCACCTGTAATCCCAGCTACCCAGGAGGCTGAGGCAGGAGAATCACTTGAGCCCAGGAGGCGAAGGTTGCAGTGAGCCGAGATTGCACCACTGCACTCCAATCTAAATGACAGAGTGAGACTCTGTCTCAAAAAAAAAAAAAAACATTGTATATATATTTTTTTCTCACCGTGTTAGCCCAGGCTGGTCTTGAACTCCTGGCCTGGAGCAATCCTTCTGCCTTGGCCTCCCAAAATGATGGGATTACAAGCATGAGCCAAGTGTGCTCAGCCCAGGGGTAAACTTTAATTTCCATCAAAACCCTTTCTGAAAAAACATGACTTCATTTTAAGGCCAAATTTATAGTTTCCGTGAAATTATAAGTTTTATGGGTTCGTTGCATTTCTATTGATATCAACATTAGTACGTAACTATGAAAATGAAAAATGTTCCGCCGCACGGCCCCTTGGGGAAGCCTGACGTGGTTGGGGAGAGAGGCTGCCTGAGTCCGGAGACTGGGCTGAGACTAACCCCTCCCTTGCTGTCGAGATAGCCTCAACGTTTCTAGGCCTCAGTTTTCTTATCTCGCAGGCTTGGGGGAGGTTGGATGAGATAATGTAGGAAAGCTGTGCCTTTATTTTCCTGAGGGGTTATCTTAACAGAATGAAAAGTATTTCCAAGTAGGCCAACCAGTTTCTGAGCATGGGGATTTCATGTCTTTGAGGAAGAGGCGCAGATCAGGGAAGTGCCCAGTCCCTGAGCCTGGGAGCCATGAACCGAGTGGTAGAGATCCAGGGTGACCCTTCCGGGGCCCAGGCCGGTGAGATCTCTAGTGGGGTGACTCCAGTTGTAGCCTGGGAACCTCATGCTGGGCTGGAGAGGACCGAGACTCTCACCTCACCACTTGTCCACCGTGGGCCAGTTTGGGCAGGTTTGTGGACATTCAGGACCTATCACAGGGGGCTGAGGCAGGAGGATCGCTTGAGTCCGGAAGTTCAAGACCAGCCTGGGCAACATAGCATCTCTTTTTTTTCTTTTTTTTTGAAACAGAGTCTCACTCTGCTCTGTTTCCCAGGCTAGAGTGCAGAGGTGCAATCTCAGCTCACTGCAACCTCGCCTTCCAGGTTCAAGCAATTCTCCCACCTCAGCCTCCTGCGTAGCTGGGACTACAGGCGCACACAGCCACACCTGGCTAATTTTTGTATTTTTAGTAGAGACGGGGTTTTCACGATGTTGCCCAGGCTGGTCTTGAACTCCTGGTCTCAAGTGTTCCGCCTGCATCGGCCTCCCAAAGTGCTATGATTACAGGTGTGAGCCACCATGCCCAGCCTAGCATCTCTTTTTCTCATCTCTAGGAAAAAAAAATGTATTACTTGGGAATGCTAGTGTGTGCCATAGCCCCAGATATGTGGGAGGCAGAGGCGGGAGGATTACTTGAGCCCAGGAGGTCTAGGCTGCAGTGAGCCATGATTGTACCACTGCACCCCAGCCTGGGCAACAGAGCAAGTTGCTGTCTCAAAAAAGAAAAAACAAAACAAAACAAAAAAGCAAAGTTTAGGCCAGGCACAGTGACTCATGCCTGTAATCCCAGCACATTGGGAGGCTGAGGCAGGCAGATCACTTGAGGTCAGGAGTTCAAGACCAGCCTGGCCAACATGGTAAAACCCCATCTTTAATGAAAAAAGAGAAAAAAATTAGCTGGGCATGGTGGTGTGTGCCTGTAATCCTAACTACTTGGGAGGCTGAGGCAGGAAAATCACTTGAACCGGGTGGCGGGTGGTGGAGGTTGCAGTGAGCCAAGATCGCACCACTGCACTCCAACCCGGGTGACAGAGCAAGACTCCGTTTCAAAAAAAAAAAAAAAAAAAAGCTATTGAGACTTCAGTCTGGCCAACATGGCGAAACCCCTTCTCTACTAAAATTACCAAAAAACTGGCCAAGCGTAGTGCTGTGTGCCTATGGTCCCAGCTACTCGGGAGACTGAAGCAGGAGGATCCCTTGAGCCCAGGAGGTCAAGGCTGCAGTAAGCTGTGATTGCACCACTGCACTCCAGCCTGGGCCACAGAGACCCTGCCTAGGAAGAAAAAAAAAAAAAAAATTTATTCAGATGTGAACAGATACTTGTACACACATGTTCATAGCAGCACTCTTCACAATAGCCAAAAGATGGAAGCAAGCCGTGTTCATCATGGATGAACCAAATGTGGTCTGTCCATATAACAGAATACTGTACAGCCTTAAGAAGGAAGGAAATTGCAGGGCGCGGTGGCTCACACCTGTAATCCCAGCACCTTGGGAGGCCGAGGCGGGTGGATCATGAGGTCAGGAGATTGAGACCATCCTGGCCAACATGGTGAAACCCCGTCTCTAATTTAAGCAATACAAAAATCAGCTGGGCGTGGTGGTGCATGCCTGTAATCCCAGCTACTGAGGAGGCTGAGGCAGGAGAATTGCTTGAATCGGAGTCGGAGGTTGCACTGAGCCGAGATTGCGCCACTGCACTCCAGCCTGGAGACAGAGCGAGACTCCATCTCAAAAAAAAAAAAAGGAAGGAAATTGACACCTGCTACCACATGGATGAACCTTGAGGACATTAAGCTAAGTGAAATAAGCCAGTCACAAAAAAGACACATATCGTATACATTCACTTACATGGGGCGTCTAGAGTCAAACCCATAGAGAGATAAAGTAGAACGGTGGGGGCCAGGGGCTGGGGCTGGGAATGGGAGTTACTTGTTCATTGGGTGTAAAGTTTCAGTGTGGAAAATTAGAAAGTTCTGGAGATTATGTGTGCTATGTACCCACAAAAATTAAAAATAAAAAAATTATTGTCTGGGCACAGTGGCTCAGGCCTATAATCCCAGCACTTTAGGGGGCCGTGGTGGAAGAATTATTTCATTCCAGGAGTTTGAGATCAGCATGGGCAAAATAGTGAGACGCTTGACTCTACAAAAATTTTAAAAAATATTGCACTGGAGATGTTCAGTTGAGGGGAAAAAATTAAAAATTAAAAATTAGCTGGGTGTGGTGGTGCACGCCTTTAGTCCCAGCTACTCAGGAGGCTGAGACAGGAGGATAGCTTGACCCTGGAAGGTTGGGTCTGCAGTGAGCCAGGATCGAGCCACTGCACTCCAGTCTGGGCAACAGAGTGAGACCTTGTCTCAAGAAAAGTTAAATTGGCCAGGCGCAGTGGCTCACGCCTGTAACCCCAACACTTTGGGAGGCCAAGGCGGGCGGATCACCTGAAGGCAGGAGCTCAACACCAGCCTAGACAACATGGCGAAAACCCATCTTTACAAAAAATACCAGAATGTTAGTTGTGTGTGGTGGCGTGATCCTGTAGTCCTAGCTTCTTGGGAGGCTGAGACAGGAGAATCGCTTGAACCCAGGTTGGGGATGGAGATTGCAGTGAGCCGAGATCACACTACTGCACTCTAGCCTGAGTGACAGAGTGATACTCTGTCTCAGAAAAAAAAAAAAAAAGTTAAATTAAAAATATAGGGCGTAGCGTGAAAAAATAAACTAAAAATATAATAAAATTTAAAAGTCTAACATTTAAAAAAGCAAAATAGTTTGGGAGATAGTGGTGGCTGCACCACGGTGAGAATGTGTTTAAGGCCGATAGACCACATCACTAACATGGTTAAGATGGTACATTTGGCCGGGCGCGGTGGCTCAAGCCTGTAATCCCAGCACTTTGGGAGGCCGAGACGGGCGGATCACGAGGTCAGGAGATCGAGACCATCCTGGCTAACACGGTGAAACCCCGTCTCTACTAAAAATATAAAAAACTAGCCGGGCGAGGTGGCGGGCGCCTGTAGTCCCAGCTACTGGGGAGGCTGAGGCAGGAGAATGGTGTGAACCCGGGAGGTGGAGCTTGCAGTGAGCTGAGATCCAGCCACTGCACTCCAGCCTGGGCAACAGAGCGAGACTCCGTCTCAAAAAAAAAAAGATGGTACATTTGACGTTATGTGTACTTTACCACAATATTAAGCATTTTTGTTTGTTTTTTGTTTTAGAGTCTCGCTCTGTCGTCCAGGCTGGAGTGCGGTGGCACGATCTCGGATCACTGCAAGCTCCGCCCCCGGGTTCACGCCATTCTCCTGCCTCAGCCTCCCCAGTAGCTGGGACTACAGGTGCCCACCACCACGCCCGGCTAATTTTTTGTATTTTTAGTAGAGACTGTGTTAGCCAGAATGGTCTCAATCTCCTGACCTCGTGATCCGCCCACCTCGGCCTCCCAAAGTGCTGGGATTACAGGTGTAAGACACTGCACCCGGCCAATATTAAGCATTTTTTTAACTTTTTTTTTTTTTTTTTTTTTTTTTTAGCAGAGCCTCACTCTGTAGCCCAGGCGGGAGTGCAGTGGCGCCATCAGGGTTTCACCATGTTGGTCAGGCTAGCCTCGAACTCCTGACCTCATGATCTGCCCGCCTCAGCCTCCCAAAGTGCTGGGATTACAGGTGTGAGCCACCGTGCCAGGCTTTTTTTACAAATTTTTTAAGAAAAAAAATAATTGAAAGTCATGATTTTTGGTTGTAGTTCTCTTGCTAACTTGTGGGTAGCCTTTTTTTTTTTTTTGAGACAGGGTCTCATTGTGTTGCCCAGGCTGGAGTGCAGTGATACAATCTCTGCTCACTGCAATCTCCGCCTTCTGGGTTCAAATGGTTCTCCTGCCTCAGCCTCCCTAGTAGCTGAGATTACAGGCGCACAACCCACTATGCCCAGCTAATTTTTGTGTGTGTTGTATTTTTAGTGGAGATGGGGTTTCACCACGTTGGCCAGCTGGCCTCGAATTCCTGACTTCAAGTGATCCGCCCGCCTCAGCCTCCCAAGTGCTGGGATTACAACTGTGGACCCCACCGCGCCCCGCCATTCGCTGGGCAACCTTGAACAAGACTGGACTGGCCAGAGCCTGTCTTTCCCTGGGTGGAGCATGCGGGCTGGAGGGGGCGCTAGGTAGCTTGGACCCGTTTAGGTGTCAGGATCTGTGGACAGAATTCGGGTTGGCAGAAGAAACGATTCACCTACAGATGGCGATCTTGGCCCGCCCTTTTCAGTGTGTGAACCAGGCTTGCTTTTTATTTACTTTCTTTCTAAAATTCCTTACATAGTAGGAAGCCCAAAAAGCAGCTTTCTCTCCAGCAAGTTTCTCAGTATCTCAGTAATTTCTCCAGGATGTTCTACCTAAACCTGTCTGTGTCCAAGCTCGCAGGGCATTTGGAGAAGCAAAGAGGCATCCACGGATTCAAAGGGTGCAGCGTGGGCCAGGCATGGTGGCTCACGCCTGTAATCCCAACACTGTGGGAGGCCGAAGCGGGCAGATCACCTGAAGTCAGGAGTTCCAGACAAGCCTGGCCAACATGGCGAAACCCCGTCTACTAAAAATACAAAACTTAGCTGGCCGTGGTGGCAGACGCCTGTAATCCCAGCTACTCAGGAGGCTGACGCGGGAGAATTGCTTCAACCTGGGAGGTGGAGGTTGCAGTGAGCCGAGATCACACCACTGCACTCCAGCCTGGGCAACAGAGCAAGACTCCAGCTCAACAAAACAAAACAAAACAAAACAAAATTAGCAAAAAAAAAAAAAAAAAAAAAAAAAAACCAGAATCCAGTGTGGCCCCAAATCATCTGAACTTCCCTGTCTCGTTTGACCGTGCTGACTTCTTCCTGGTTTTCCCTGCCACCTCCTGCCTTCAGCCAAAGGCACTTTTTTTTTTCTTTTTTTTGTGAGACAGAGTCTCACTGTCACCCAAGCTGGAGTGTAGTGGTGTGATCTCGGCTCCCTGCAATCTCCACCTCCTGGGTTCAAGCGATTCTCCTATTTCAGCCCCCTGAGGATTGAGGACTACAGGCGTCCACCACCACGCCTGACTAATTTTTGTATTTTTGTTAGAGACAGATTTTGCCGTGGTTAGCCAGGCTGGCCTCCAACTCCTGACCTCAGGTGATCCACCAGCCTCGGCCTCCCAAAGTGCTGGGGATTACAGGCATGAGCCACCGCGCCTGGCCCAAAGCCTCTTATTATTATTATTATTATTATTATTTTGTGGAGATGGTGGGGGCAGGGGGCATCTTGCTATGTTGCCCCAGCTGGTCTTGCACTTCTGGGCCTCAAGTAATTCTCCTACCTCAGGCTCCCGTGGCTGGGATTACAGGTGTGCAGCACACCCCGTTCAAAGACTTATTTGACCTACCCTGTGATGTTTGGCTTCTTCAAATGTAGAGGACTGATGCATGGACAGGAATCGGGGCTCCCTATTTTCCCTATTCTTTTTTTTTTTTTTTGAGACAGAGTCTCCCTCTATCACCCAGGCTAGAGTACAGTGGTGTGATCTCAGCTTACTGCAACCTCCACCTCTCAGGCTCAAGAGATCCTCTGAACTCAGCCTCCCAAGTACTTGTGGCTATAGGTGCGAGCCACCACACTTGGCTAATTTTTTTCTGTATTTTATAGAGACAGAGTTTCGCCATTGTTGTCATGTTGGTCTTGAACTCCTGGCCTCAAGGGATCTGCCCACCTCAGCCTTCCAAAGTGCTGGGATAACAGGCATGAGCCACTGCAACCCAGCCACATAGTCCTTATTCAAATGTCAGTTGAACCCCTCAACATCCAAGAGACTTTTGGGCAAGTTTTTTTTGTTTTGTTTGTTTGTTTTTTTGAGACCAAGTCTTGAATCTTGTCCTCAGGCTGGAGTGCAATGGCGCGATCTCGGCTCACTGCAACCTCTGCCTCCCGGTTCAAGCAATTCCTCTTGCCTCAGTTTCCTGAGTAGCTGGGATTACAGGCGCCTGCCACCACTCCTGGCTAATTTTTGTATTTTAGTAAAGACAGGGTTTCAACATGTTGGGGCAGACTGGTCTTGAACTCCTGACCTCTGGTGATCCGCCCGTGTTGGCCTCCCAAAGTGTTGGGATGATAGGTGTGAGCCACCAGCCTGTCCTTTTTTTTTTTTTTTCCTTTTTGAGAGAGGGTCTTGCCCTTTCAGCCAGGCTAGAGTGCATTGGTGCAGTCACAGCTCAAAGCAGCCTCGACCTCCTGGGTTCAAGGAACCCTCCTGTTTTGACCTCCCCAGTAGCTGGGGCTACAGGCATGCACCACCATGCCCAGCTAATTTTCTTTTTATTTTTTTGTAGAGACCAGGGTCTCACTATGTTGCCCAGGCTGCCCTCAAACTCCTGGGCTCGAGTCCTCTCCTCAAATCTATTTTCTCCTCTGTTCCTCAGAAGAAGCCATCATGTACCTATAAGTAATGTATTCATTGTTTGGCATTTTTATCGATTTACAGTAGATCCATATGCTATTATAAGAAATAGGCTGGGCTGGGCACAGTGGCTCACACCTGTAATCCCAGCACTTTGGGAGGCTGAGGCTGGCGGATCACGAGGTCAGGAGATCAAGACCATCCTGGCTAACGCGGTGAAACCCCGTCTCTACTAAAATACAAAAAATTAGCTGGGCGTGGTGGCGGGCGCCTGTAGTCCCAGCTACTCGGGAGGCTGAGGCAGGAGAATGGCGTGAACCCGGCAGGCAGAGCTTGCAGTGAGCCGAGACCGCGCCACTGCACTCCAACCTGGGGAACACAGTGAGACTCCGTCTCCAAAAAAAAAAAAAATTAGCCGGGAGTTGTACTGGGTGCCTATAATCCCAGCTACTCAGGAGGCTGAGGCAGGAGAATTGCTTGTACCCAGGAGGTGAAAGTTGCAGTGAGCTGAGATCTTGCCACTGCACTTCAGCCTGGGCAACAAGAGTGAAACTCCGTTTCAAAAAGCAACACAAAAATAAGAAATGATACACATTGCCCAGTATCCCCTAATGATGCAAAAGTACAGAATAATATCACAACCAGAATGTTGACACAGATGTAATACACTAACCTTATTCAGATTTCTTCTATTTTTTCTGTTTGTGTGTTTGTTTGTTTTTGGTTTTTTTTTTTGAGACGGATTCTTACTCTGTCTTGCCCAGGCTGGAGTGCCGTGGCACGATCTCGGCTCACTGCATCCTCCATCTCCTGGGTTCAAGTGATTCTCCTGCCTCAGCCTCCCGAGTAGCTGGGATTACAGGTGCACGCCAGCACACCCGGCTAATTTTGTATTTTTAGTAGAGATGGGGTTTTGCCACATCGGCCAGGCTGATCTTGAACTCCTGACCTCAGGTGATCTGCCTGCCTCAGCCTCCCAAAGTGCTGGGATTACAGGTGTGAGCCACTGTGCCTGGCCGGATTTCCTTTGTTTTATTTGTCCCATTTGGTTCATTTACGTCTTTAAATGGACATGCTGCATTTCACAGACCTTTCTGCAGTTTTCTTCATCCACAATGAGGTTTTCAAGATCTGTCCATTCTGGTACGTGCTGTTTTGGTTCATACATTGCATAAATATACCACAATTTCTTTTTCTTTTTTTTTTTTTTTTTTTTTTTGAGACGGAGTCTCACTCTGTCGCCCAGACTGGAGTGCGGTGGCGCAATCTCGGTTCACTGCAAGGTCCGCCTCCCGGGTTCACGCCATTCTCCTGCCTCAGCCTCCCGAGTAGCTGGGACTATAGGTATCCGCCACCACGCCTGGCTAATTTTTTTGTATTTTGGTAGAGACGGGGTTTCACCGTGTTAGCCAGGATGTTCTCGATCTCCTGACCTCGTGATCCGCCGTCTCGGCCTCCCAAAGTGCTGGGATTACAGGCATGAGCCACCGCGCCCAGCCATATACCACAATTTCTTATTCATTTCACATTGGTATAAAAGTAGGTTGTGTTGGGTTTTTTTCAGTGTTATAAATAGTATTACAGGCCGGGCGCGGTGGCTCAAGCCTGTAATCCCAGCACTTTGGGAGGCCGAGACGGGCGGATCACGAGGTCAGGAGATCGAGACCATCCTGGCTAACATGGTGAAACCCCGTCTCTACTAAAAAAATACAAAAAATTAGCCGGCGAGAT
>NW_022142341.1:0-23249 GCF_007565055.1 Rhinopithecus roxellana
GTGCTCCTGCTGCAGGCCGGCCTCAACACGGGCACTGCCATCCAGTGTGTGCGCTTCAAGGTCAGTGCAAGGCTGCAGGGCGCGTCCTGGGACACCCAGAGCGGCCCGCAGGAGCGCCTGGCTGGGGAGGTGAGTGGCCTGCAGGGGAGGGGGCTCTGGGGAGGTGAGTGGCCCACAGGGGTGCCTAGCTGAGGAGGTGAGAGGCCTGTGGGGGTGTGGGGGCGCTGGGGAGGTGAGTGGTCCACTGGAGCGCCTGCTGGGGAGGTAAGAGGCCTGCGGTGGGGGCACCTGTCCTGGTGAGGGCCTCCAAGGGCCACACACCACGACCCTTGAAGGCTCATTGTGCCACTTTGTATTTTTAAAACACCCCAGAAAAACCCCGAAGAAATAAAATGTCTTTTTCTTTTCCTTTTTTTTTTGAGAAGGCGTCTCACTCTGTCACCCAGGCTGGAGTGCAGTGGCACGATCTTGGCTCACCGCAACCTCTTCCTCCCGGGTTCAAGCGATTCTCCTGCCTCAGCCTCCCAAGTAGCTGGGATTACAGGCACCCGCCACCACGTCCAGCTAATTTTTCTATTTTAGTAGAGACTGGGTTTCACTATGTTGGTTAGACTGATCTCGAACTCCTGACCTCGTGATCCGCCTGCCTCGGCCTCCCAAAGTGCTGGAATTACAGGCGTGAGTCACCATGCCCAGCCGTAAAATGTCTTTTAAAAATACAAACACAAAGCCTTGGTAAGCGCAGACCATCCCTGGGAAATATTCTGGACTTAATGCTTTCAGATTTGCTCTTAGAGACACAGAAGAGGGCTTTGTGGGGACTCTGACAGGTCATGAAGTTTCCTCCCCTGGCCTCTGGTGCGGACACGGTTCTGCAGGGAAGGCATTGCCCACACAGCCTGGCACGTGGGGCTCTGTGGAGCTGGGGTGTCAACAACTTCTGGCTGTCACCACCTGAACAATGTTCCCCTGGGCCCTGCCTACTGTCTCGCTGCCCCCTCAACTGAAAGGCGGAGGCTCAGCGTCTTCTCCTCACCGAGCTACAGGGCCTGGCAGTGCTCCCCTGGGCAAACCTGCCCGATGACCCTCAGGTTCAGTGACCACGAGGACTGTCAGCTTGATACCCAAACACCCGGGTGGCCACTCAGCATGGCTCTGAGTCCTGCCCCACCTCCAGGCCACCCTCTCAGCGGGGCTCTGAGTCCTGCCCCACCTCCAGGCCACCCTGAGCGGACCGGCCGCTGCTCTTGCCCTGCATACCCTGCCCTCCTGTGTTCGGCACACCACTGGCCTCAGAGTCTTGGTGCAGAGCCTCCAGTGCCTGCTAAGTCCTGGAAGACGCCCTCTTGCCCTTGGCTCATTTCTCAGCTGACCCAGTCGCCCCCACCCTCCACGCTCCCCACTGACATTCCCTTCACCTGCCTCCTCAGCTGCTTTGCTGCTCTTTTGCCTGGCTGTGGTCAATCTCCCTGCTAGGACGGCAGTCCCTGGGCCTGAAATGAGACCCACCTGGGTTTCTGTCATGACTAGCAAGGCCCAGAGTCGGATGCATGAGGTGCTTTCCCCAGATCCCAGAACTGCTGGTCCCGGGGCTCAGGTGGACGGCTAGGGCACAGGGTGGGCGGCTGGGGCGCAGGATGAACGGCTGGGGCTCAGGTAGTCAGCTGGGGCTGGCGCTGTCCTCCCTTGTGCCTGGAGGCATCTGGTCACCTCTGCCTTAAGTGTTTTCTTCCTCGGCCGTCAGGCACATGCCCACCCTTGGGCGGCCTCCCCCGCCCCTCGCCCCAGAGCCAGGGCAAGGGGCCGAGTGAAGGGCTGCTCCATCCCAGGCTCCGTAGAGACCACGTGTGTGGGGACGCAGGCGTTTCTGGGACAGTGAGGGAGTAAAGTCCTTTGTCTTTCCATAGAGGCCCAGGGGTTAGTTCCCCCACTTCCTTCGCATTCAAAGAAAACTTCTGAAGTTAAAAGAATGCTGGCTGCTTGCTGCCTGTGGCCGAGTGGCGTGTCCAGCTTCCCACGGTGAAGTAACACCTTTCCTGTCTTGGTCGCAGGTGGCTAGGAGGCCCCTGAAGGAGTTTGACAAGGAGAAAGCCTGGAGAGCCATTGTGGTGCAGATGGCCCAGTGACCCCCGGACGCAGAAACTGGATGGCAGTGCCCAGCCTGGCCCCAAGCACGGAAACACACAACCCCTAATCGCCCTGAGCTACTGCTTTTTTGTTGTTGTTGTTGTTGTTGTTGTTGTTGTTGTTGTTGAGACGGAGTCTCACTCTGTTGCCCAGGCTGGAGTGCAGTGGCCGGATCTCAGCTCACTGCAAACTCTGCCTCCCAGGTTCACGCCATTCTCCTGCCTCAGCCTCCCGAGTAGCTGGGACTACAGGCGCCCGCCACCTCATCCGGCTAGTTTTTTTGTATTTTTTAGTAGGGACGGGGTTTCACTGTGTTAGCCAGGATGGTCTCGATCTCCTGACCTCGTGATCCGCCCATCTCGGCCTCCCAAAGTGCTGGGATTACAGGCTTGAGCCACCGCGCCCGGCCAGCTACTGCTTCTAACACCTCTTTTCCCTTGTGTGAGGACAGACCAGGCTGCAGTGGGGTTTTCACTTCCTAGGGTAGTTTAATTTTAAAATAGGCCAATGTTGGCTAGTCTGTGTCTCAGTCAGATCAGTCAGTGCCAAGGGCTCCCATGTCCTAACAGCAGGAGCATGGCCGCAGCTTCCCAGGCCGAGGAAGGGCCCCCTGGCTCCATCTCTGAGAGCCCCACCGCTGAGCAGGCCCCAGCTCCGCGTCCTGCCTCTTTCATGGCCTGGGCTGGAATGGGCTCTCTGGACCTGACTGGGGGTCAGACTGTGGGTCCCCGTGTCTCCTGCCCACTCTGACCCGGCTTCTTCCCTCTACTCTTCGGGTCTATCTTGGGTGCTCAGTCAGCCCAGTGGGATCTTACCTACTTCCCTGCAAGGTGCACCTGCCCCAGGCTCAGCCTGCCCAGCGGCTCTTCCTGGACAGTGAGAACAAGGCTGGGCACCTCTGTCCTGGCCCGGGAGCTGTGGGGGCCCCTCCTCCAGAGCCCAGGCGCAAGTGACATGGGCTGCCATTGCTCTCCCAGGTGAAATCCACACCGGTCCACACTGGGTCGCCTGCCCTGTCTTCCTACATAGACCCAGTCATTCTAGAGGAATCCGCCACCACAGTGGCTGGCCCATGTCCCGGTTACTGCCCACATCCTGGGCACTGTCATGCCCAGCTTGGAGTGCCACGTGGCCGCTGCTGTGACAGGCAGTGTTCTTGGGGCTGGGACTGCATCTAAGGCTTTGTAAACAGGCTGGACCATGTCTCCCTGGCCCCGGTGACTCCCTGGCCCCAGTGACCAGGGGAAGCTGAACCCCTCCCTTCTGTGTTTGCTCCCATTACTCAAAATGCAGGACAGATCAGGTCAGAGCCCAGGAATCCTCACAGGTTCACCCAGCCCCCTCTACCTCCTAGCAAGTACTTTGTCTTGATCCTCACTGAGAAGACCCCAGGGCCAGCGGTCTTCTCCATCTCTGCTGTTTTGGGGTCTTAGGGTACATCCCAGGCGGTCACTGCCCACCTGCCAGACTGCAGGGACAGCTGGGTGTGAGAATAACACTGGCTTTGGGTAGTGCCATGGCCAGGAGTGGTTTCCCTGCGTCTCCTCTTCCCCGAGGGTGCCTGGATCCTCCCAGCTGACACAGCAGTAAATCTGCAGTGAGTTGGGGTGACTGTAAAACTAGGAATATTGTTATTTTGGTCATTACTTTCCAGCAGGTGTTTTTCTTCACAGTGGTTTTGTTTCTTTCCTTCTGGTCTGAGAACACATGAACATTTTCCCTTTACTGCCTTCGGGTGTATTGACTGGTCCCCCATGGGCTGCTGGAAAGGCCCAGAGATGCATTCTGTGGCCTGGGGCCATCAGGATCAAAGAACCAGGAGGCCTGGGAGATGCAGCTGGATGGGGCTGTCTGCTAGGGGGTTTGAGGACCCTCCCGGGTTTCCCACTGCTGAGCAGGAGTAACTCTGGCTGCCAAGATACCTTCATGGTGTTCACAACAAGTGGGATCATTATTTTCCACCATTCGAGGGGAATGCAGGCAAGACGGCTCCCCAGCTGCTCCAAGAGGGGACAAGGCAGTCCCTCTCTGCAGCCCCCAGCAGCTCCTGAAGGACAGAGACAGGGGCAGGGCAAACGCTTTGGCCACGGTCCCAGACAAGCGCCACTGTGGGAGAGGAGAGGCCACTCTTACTGGCACTGGATGCAGACCCCACCCCGTCTGCAGGACACTCCCACCTCCCTGCAGCTTGGAGGCCGGTGGGGTCTGCTCCTGGGAATGGGGTGGGAGCCACAGGGACAGTACTGATGTCTTCTTGGGGGTAGACCAGAGAGCTCAAATTTCAGAGCCAGAATTAGGCACTTGGAGCGTTTTTACTGGCTTCCACTTTCTTATTTTAGGGCACTTAAAAAATCCGGACAAATGGGGTTTAAAAGAACTGTCTCTTTCAATCTATGTTTTGGTTTAATACGCTTGAGCAATAAACGCTGCCTTGTAGACATGGCTGTGGCTGTTTAATGTTGGGTCTCAGCAGGGTCGGCTCTCTCACTACTGGAAACCTTGGGACACAGGGAGGAGGGCCGGGTGAAGGGAGGGCCAGCCAGCTTTTCACTCACTGATTTGTGTAACCCCTAGAGGCCAGTACTGGGAGCTGGGGAGAGCCCAGTGGCATTCCTGGGGGAAGAGGGAGGGAGTTGGAAAGGAACCACCCCAGCCGGGGGACACAACCACTCCCTGCCCTTCAAGTCACCCACCAGTCCCTTCAGAGTCGGGGCAGAACCTCCCTTTTGGGGTATCTTGGGAAGTTAAATGCAAAATAAAGTTGATTCAAAACCAAATAAAGACATCTAGGCTTTGGAAAGTTGCCATGAGTGAGGGTCCTAGTGGGGCGGGTGTGTCTTTCCTACCCCCACCCTGAGGTGCCAGATGAGACACGAGCTACCCCTGGCGGGGTGATGGGGGAGTGGGGTGATCTGATCTGCGGGGTCGGAGGGGATAGGACACGGGCTGTGTGGACCTGGGTGGGCTCAGAACACCCGGGGGACAGTGGCGTGGGACCCCACGAGTGGTTCTGCGGACAACAAGGCCCTCCCAGTTTCCACCGCAGGACGGGGGCGCTGCTGCAGTCACCCCATCGCTCCCAACAACCAGGACCCGCAGGGCGTAGCCCGGGAGGAGCGAAGCGTCCGCGGCGTCCTCACCCCGCCGCTCCAGCCTCGCGTGGGGCAGGGCCCAGGGAGACGGGGTGGAGTGAGGGCCCCGGGAAGGGCGAGAAGGCCCGGCGGGCCTGGGAGGCCTGAGGGAGGGGCAGGATGTGACCCGCGGGTCTTTGTGACCTGGTGGGGGATTGAGTGTGACCTTCACATGGGGGCACCGGGCCGCAGCGCATGGCCTGGGGTTACACTCGGGCCCTCCCCCCGGGGACACCATGGCGCGCACCATCCCGCGCCCCGGACCCCGCAACCGCGCCTGCTCCGACAGCCGCCCGGGACCGGACCCCAACCTGGGCCCAGCCCAAGCGCCGCCGACTGCTACCCGTCCGGGCCCGCGCTCCCTGCACGCCGCAGCCCCCAGCGCCCCCGCCTTCCCCGCCGCCTGCGCAGCCCCACGCCCCGGGGCCGCCGCCGCCGCACAGCCCCAGGCCCCGGGCCCAGCGGCCGCCGCACCGGGGGTGCACAATGCGCGTGGCCGCCCCAGCACGTTCCCCGGGCAACCCGAGGACGCCGGGCAGCGCGGTGCGAGCCACTGACCAGGTCCCCGGTGAGCACGACCCCCCGACCGCGAAACCCCAGGCTCGTCGGCGCTTCGGATCCCAGACCGGATCCCTCCCCGACACCTGCCTTCGGAACCCCAGACCCGCCCCCCACATCCCCGCCCCGGGCTTCCGAGTTCTAGATGCCTCCCTCTAGGAATCCCAGACTTGGAATCCTCGCTGGGAACCACAGAACTGCCCCTCGACACCTGCCCAACTCTACCCACCCGCCCGCACTCGAAAGCCCAGAGCTGTTCTCCCCACCTTCCCCCATCTTCTGGGAACTCCACAACTGTCCACTCCCGTCTGCCTTCAGAACCCCATACCTCTCCTCATTAACCTAGACCTGCCCCCCAACCCAGACCTCCCCTCAACCTAGACCTGATCCCCAACTGAGACCTGATGCCCACAACCCAGACCTGACCCCCAAATCCCAGACCTGATACCAAACCCAGTCCTGACCCCCAACCCCAGACCTTATCCCACAACCCAGACCTGACCCCAACCCAGACCTGACTCCAACCCAGACTTGACCCCCAACCCAGACCTGATCCCCCAACCCAGACCTGACCCTCATCCCGGACCTGACCCCAACCCAGACCTGATCCCCCAACCCAGACCTGACCCTCAACCTGGACCTGACCCAATGCAGACCTGACCCCAACCCCAGACCTGACCCCCAACCCAGACCTGATCCTCCAACCCAGACATGATCCTCCAACCCCAGACCTGACCCCCCAACCCAGACCTGACCCACAACCCAGACCTGACCCACAACCCAGATCTGACCCCCAACCTGGACCTGACCCCCAACCTGGACCTGACCCCCAACCTGGACCTGACCCCAATGCAGACCTGACCCTCAACCCGGACCTGACCCCAACCCAGACCTGATCCCCCAACCCAGACCTGACCCTCAACCTGGACCTGACCCAATGCAGACCTGACCCCAACCCCAGACCTGACCCCCAACCCAGACCTGATCCCCCAACCCAGACATGATCCTCCAACCCCAGACCTGACCCCCCAACCCCAGACCTGACCCCCAACCCAGACCTGATTCCCCCACCCCAGACCTGATCCCCCAACGCAAACCTGACCCCAACCCAAACATGATCCCCCAACCCCAGACCTGGTCCTCAACCCCAGACCTGATCCCCCAACCCCAGACCTGATCCCCCAACCCAAACCTGACCCCAACCCAGACATCATCCCCCAACCTGACCTGACCCTCAACCCCAGACATGATCCCCCAACCCCAGACATGATCCCCCAACCCCAGACCTGATCCCACAACTCAGACCTGACCCCAACCCAGACCTGATCCCCCAACCCAGACCTGACCCACAACCCAGACCTGACCCACAACCCAGATCTGACCCACATCTCAGACCTGACCCCCAACCCCAGTTCTGACCCCCAACCCAGACCTGACCCTCAACCCCAGACCTGACCCACATCTCAGACCTGACCCCAACCCCAGACCTGACCCCCCAACTCAGACCTGACCCCAACCCAGACCCGACCCCAACCCCGACCTGATCCCCCAACCGAGACCTGACCCCAACCCAGACCTGACCCCACAACCCAGACTTGATCCCCAACCCAGACCTGATCCCCAACCCAGACCTGACCCCAACCCAGACCTGATTCCCAACCCCAGACCTGACCCTCAGTGTGGGGCTCAGAACCCTCTTCATCCCCAGGGCCCCTACACCCTCCGGGTTTCCACATAACCACCACATCCTCTCCTCTAGGGGCCAGAGGAGCAAAGAGCAAGCTGTCGGAGGCCAGCATGGAGCCAGAAAGGAAGGGGCTATCGTCGGCTTCTTCCAACGGAGACGAGAGAGAAGGAAATAGTAGGTATCGTGTATTGCCTGCGTATCAGCCACTCGCCCAGAGCAGTGCTGCAGCTCCCGGGCTCAGAGGCAATGCTGGCTGCAGCCTGCTGCCAGGAAATCGGGGAATCCGGGGGCGGGCACTTCACTGAGCTGTAGAACCCGGCGCCTTCTCTTGGACGGTCCAGGCGTAGTACCCCAGGAGTGTTGTGGGGTGCTGGCTCCTGCCTCCTGCACCCCTATCCTGCTGTCCAGCTTCTTGGGAAACTGGGAAATTAAACGTGTGGGTGTGAAGGGCTCCATTGGTGGGTCATGGGGGGCCCTGTACTCGCGTTTCTCTTCCTTCCTGCCCTTGCCCTCTTCAGGCTTGTCTTCGTTGGGTGGGTAAATGCTCCCTAGGGGTCAATGGCTAGGTTACAGGGCAGGCACATGCTTAGCTTTAGAAGGTCCCCCAACCATTTAGGGCCCAATTGAGAGCTCCGCCGTCCCCACCCGCAGTGGGTGTCCTCACTGCCACTCCGGGCACTCTGGTGGGTGTGGTTTTAATTTGCATTAATTAAATCTCACTGGTTTTAATTTGCATTTCCAGACAGCTCAAGGTGTTGAGCTGTTTTTCACATGATTATTGGCCATTTGGAGCTCTTCCTTCCGGAGTGCGGTTCTGGGTCTGCAGGCCACCGTGAAATTGCGCTGTGACCTCATGGACTTGGAGGAATTCTCTGTATGTCCTGGATACACGCTCTTTGTCAGATGGATGCAGCCTTATCAGTCACTTCATGCTTCCTTTTGATAATCAGAACTTCTTAATTTAATTCAATCTATGTTTTTTGAGATGGCACTGGTGGGCGTATAGCAGTGAGGACGGCCATAGGTCCCTGGCATCATCATCTTGGTTTTGGTGGGTCTTAGCCAGCTTCTTTACGGCAACCTGTTTTATATCAGCAGGGTCTTTATGACCTGTATCTCATGCCGACCTCCTATCTCATCCTGTGACTTACAACGCCTTCACCATCTGGGAATGCAGCCTCATTTTACCCAGCCCCTATTCAAGATGGAGCTGCTCTGGTTCACACACCTCTGACACTTCTACCACCATTCTGTGGACCAGCATTCGGCCACACGCCCTCTCTCACGGCTCTGGTCTCCATCACTGTGGACTGTGGATGAATTTTGCTGGCTTATGGATGGCGCCCCTCAGAATATGCCATTTCATGTCTGGCCTCGTCAGAGGCATGTCTTTTTTTTTTTTTTTTTTTTTTTTTGAGACACAGTTTTGCTCTTGTTGTCCAGGCTGGAGTGCAATGGCGCCATCTCAGCTCACTGCAACCTCCACTTCCTGGTTCAAGTGATTCTCCTGCCTCAGCCTCCTTAGCAGCTGGGATTATAGGCATGAGCCACCACGCCTGGCTAACTTTTGTATTTTTAGTAGAGACGGGGTTTCACCATGTTGGTCAAGCTGATCTCGAACTCCTGGCCTCAGGTGATCCACCCGCCTCAGCCTCCCATAGTGCTGGGATTACAGGCCTGAACCACCGCACCCAGCTAACTTTTATATTTTTAGTAGAGAAGGGTTTCACCATGTTGGCCAGGCTGGTCTCGAACTCCTGGCCTCAGGTGATCTGCCTGCCTCGGCCTCCCACAGTACTGGGATTAACAGTGCTGGGATTATAGGCGTGAGCCACCGCGCCCGGCCTTGGATGCCTTATCCTTTGATTTGATGTCCTCTTTCTCTTTTGCAGAATTAAAACAAGGAATTTCCCAAGACTTGGCTTCTTCCTTCAGATTAGACAGATATAAGATAGCAAGGCAGTTAACAGAAAAAGCTATCAAGGTAAATGCTCCTTGGGACTCAGTGGGGAGGCGGGACACTTTTTTAAAAGGACATTTGTTTTGAAACTTGGAATCTGTCAGTCTGGTCTCTGACTCACTGTGTCCCCGAGCTGCAGCCTCCTCCCTGTGGGGACTTGGCTGACGTTACCTTTTGTTTACTTACTTATTTTTGAGATGAAGTCTTGCTCTGTTGCCCAGGCTGGAGTGCAGTGGCACAATCTCAGCTTTCCACAACCTCTGCTTCCTGGGTTCAAGCAATTCTTGTGCCTCAGCCTCCCGATTAGCTGGAACTACAGGTGCATGCCACCATGCCCAGCTAATTTTTAGTAGAGATCTATTTAGTAGAGATTGTATTTTTTAGTAGAGATGGAGGTTTCACTATGTTGGCCAGGCTGCACTCCAGCCTGGGTGACAGAGCGAGATTCCATCTCAAAAAAAAAAAAATTACATTATTGGGTAATGGATGCCCCCAAATCTCAGAAACCAGCACTAAAGAGCTTATCCATGCAATCAAAGTCTGCCTCTTCCCCAAAAATGATTGAAATAAAATAAAATATCCTGTTGCCATTTTAGGAGAAGAAGATTTTCTCTATTTACAGACACTACCCGGTGGTCCAGGCCGCTCTGCGAAGGAAGGGCTGGGTGGAGAAGAAGTTCCACTTTTTGCCCAAGGTCATTCCGGATGTCGAGGACGAAGGCGCTGGGGTTACTGGTAGCTCATCGGAGGCGCACGTCTCAGCTCAGGGCGTGTGTGTCTGTCACAGGCAGGGGGAGTCGGCACTGGCCTGACTGTGGTGCCTGCCCCTCGGTTCTGGTGTGCCTGATGGGGTGTCTCCGACCCCAGGTCTCCATCGCCCTCCTGGCCTCCCCACCCCAGGCTGTTGTGCCAGGCAAACTCTTTCAAGTCCCCAGCGCTGCTCCGTTCTCAGAGTCCCTGTGGCCCCCGCCCAGGCCTCCTCCTGCCTGGGCGATTTCTGTCATCCTCTCTCTGCCTGGCCCCGGCCGTCCCTCCTCCAGCCCCAGGTCCCCGAAGTCCACTCCTCAGGCCCCCATGGCGCTGGCTGCTCCTGGCTGACATCTGCACAGCTGTGTCTGTGTCCTCTTGGCCCCATTGAGACCCGGATCAAATGTCCCCCTCCTCCTCCACCCCTGCCCGTGGCCCCTCAGCCTCTATCACTCCCACCCCCATCCCGGGCTGTCTCCACTGTTCCACACCCAGGGACACCTGGGCCTCCAGGAATCCTAGGCCCCCAAGCCCTGTCACAGCCATGGGGAGGTTCTATGCAGTGGACGCTCACTGGATGTGTGGGGGCTGCCCGAGCGCCCCGAGCCTGACTCAGGACCCACAAAGGCACCTGCTCCACCAGGGAAAGGCCCCACCTGGAGCAAGGTTTCTGGAAGTAAATGAGTTGCTGTCCTGCCTGCGGTGGTGGTAACGGACACAGTGCGGGAAGTTGGCTGAGGCTCCATGTTCAGGCCTCCCCCGTGTTTCGTTGGCAGATGTTACATGTGGCAAAGTCAAAGAAAATCAAGAAATGGCCTTGGAGAAAACAGACGACATCCACAACGTGATGGTACGTCCCTGCATGCATCGTGGGCATCCCCTGCGTGCATCGTGGGCATCCCCTGCGTGCATCGTGGGCATCCCCTGCGTGCATCGTGGGCATCCCCTGCGTGCATCGTGGGCATCCCCTGCATGCATCGTGGTCAGCTGCGCCTCTCCAAGGCTTCTCACACCACCACCCTGCTCCATGCCCACTCGCCCATGTCTTGGGGGGATGGCAGCCCAGCGGGGGCAAAGCCCCAGTCACAGCAGGGCCCCCTGACCGGGCAGCAGGGCCTGGCTGCCCCAGGGGTGGGGCGAGCCCTTTGGTGCTGGATGAGCCACTGTGCAGTGAGTGGACCCTGTCCTCCCAGCTCCCCTCCACCCACACCAGGCTGGCTTGCCACGTGCACGTGAAAGCTGAGGGCACTGAGGCCCAGCAGGGCTTGGGCAGCTTGGCCAGAGTGTTGCAGGATGGGGCCTGGCCAGCAAGTGAGCTGGGGTCTCCAGCACCACGGCAGTATGCCCCTCCCCACCTCCCCAGCCCAGCCTAGGCCCTGAGGGCTCCCAACCCTCCACCATAAAGAGGACGAAAGAGAAACCAGAGTGGGAGGCGACATTTGCAGTACTTAAAATTTAAAAGATCAAATGTCCAGAATATGTGAAGAACTCACAAATCAGCAATGAAAAGACAAATAGAAAAATGGGCCCAGACTTGATGAGGCGCCT
Organism: Rhinopithecus roxellana; assembly: GCF_007565055.1. Lineage (NCBI taxonomy): Eukaryota > Metazoa > Chordata > Mammalia > Primates > Cercopithecidae > Rhinopithecus > Rhinopithecus roxellana. The sequence continues at coordinate 11,759 of NW_022142341.1, forward strand.
CCCACATGGCCAATGAGCTCGTCCTTCCAGGTTCCTGGAGTCAGTGCCTTTCCCATAGAGCGTCATGGGTGCTCCAGCGGCTCCCACAGGTCCGTGGGCAGTGGTGTGGACACAACAGAACATTCCTCACTGTTCTGGAGGCTGGAGTCCGGGTCAGGGGCAGCGTGGCTGGGCTCTCTGAGAGTGTCCTGCTTCACGGGCAACTGGCTTCTCTCTGCGTCCTCACACAGAGGCGAGGGTTTTTCTGGGGCCTCTTTGTAAGGGTGCAAGCCCATCATAAGGGGCTCAGGCTCATGACCTAATCCTAAAGCCCGCCTCTTATGCCATCGCCCTGGGGGTGAGGATTGTAACACATGCATTCCGGAGAGACAGCAACACTCTGCTCATTGTGCCTGGAGGAGAGACAGCTGCAGGTTACAGTTACCTGGTGGGAGTGGCTGGGGGACTTCGCCTCTGTTGATGATGATGTTTCTCACCCCGTACACAGTGGTTAGTGGTTAGCAGCTAGTGTGCTATTATTTACACACACACACACACACACACACACACGTATTTTTTTTTGGGGGGGCGTGTTTTGAGATGGAGTCTCACTCTGTTGCCCATGTTGGAGTACAATGGTGCGATCTCGGCTCATTGCAACCTCTGCCTCCCAGGTTCAAGTGATTCTCCTGCCTCAGCCTCCCGAATAGCTGGGATTAGAGGCACCCACCACCAGCCTGGCTGATTTTTGTATTTTTAGTACAGACGAGGTTTCACCATGTTGGCTGGGCTGATCTCGAACTCCTGGCCTCAGGTGATCTACCCGCCTTGGCCTCTCAAAGTGTTGGGATTACAGCCGTGAGCCACTGCACCCAGCCTGGTTGGAATTTTGACTTAACAGATGCTATTTTGTAAACAGAAAAGCACCAACCACACGCCCCCAGCTCCACGCCCAGCCCCTCTATCAGCAGGGCAGGAGCAGGAGGCCAGAGCCTGGGGCTCAGGGAGGGGTGCGCAGGGCCCATGGTGCAGGCCTGGGGGCTTCCGTCCTGGGGACTGTGAACTCTGGGTTATGAAGTGTCGTGTCATCTCGGCAAGTGGTGCGTCCCCACACCCACGTGGACCTCATGCGGAGGGCTCAGGCCCCACCTGCAGCCCCACATCAGGGGTGGCTCCCCAGAGCCCGAGGCCCCTCCGTGGAAACCCTGCATGGTCCTGGTTGCACCCCACATCCCGTACACAGGAGGACCACAAGGAGCACTACTGCCTGCAGTAGAGCCCAGCTGGGATCCTCACGCTGCACGCCATGTATCCACTGATGGTTGCCTTGCTCCGTCCTGTCCTGGCTGTGTGAACCTTGGATGCTGAGCATCAATAAAGACTTTCTTCTTGCCAGTCTAGGTTGGTAAAAAACGAGATGCTGTACCTCCTCTGGACCATCAAGAGAGATGCCATTGACTATCACAGCCTGACCTGTGACCAGATGCTGAACCACTACGCAAAGACAGTCTCCTTTACCACCAAGGTGAGCCAGCTGCTTGGGCATAGCGGGAGTTGGCAAGGGTGGTGGGGAGGGGCTTCTGCAGCCATTAGGGATCCTCGGTGGCTGGTCAGTGACCATGGGTGGCCATCGGCAGCCACCAGCCACCTCCTGGGCGCCTCCCAGGACTCCTGGTCTAAGGCCATGACCAGAATCACTCAGTGCCCACCCCACTCCCTGCACCCCTGTGCCCTTTGCTCTGTGTCTCTGGGTGAATCCGGGGCCACAGAAGCCCTCTCCTCAGAGCACAGAGGCCAAAGATGGGGCTGAGTGGGGGCTGCCACAGGGTGTGGGTCCCAAGGGGAAGAGGTGCCGCTACCCCCAGCACTGGGCACTCCCCTGCCTCCCCTGGCCTCCAGCCCTGCACAAGGCAGCTGCCACACCCTTCCCACCAAGGCCCAGGGTTGGGGCCTGCCCAGAACGCAGGGTGTGGGGACCCTGCTGAGGGAGGGGTCCGGGAAGAGGGGCTTCCCCAGCACAGAGGTCCCTCTCAACAGTCCAGGTGTGGCTGCCTCAGCACAGTGTGGGGCGGAGGTGCGGGACAAGGCTCCCTGCTGCACCTAATACCCCAGGGTCAGGCCAGCGCCAGTGCTGCTTGTGGAAACACGGGTCCTTCAAAGACCCTGTGTGCAGAGCCAGTCAGCGTGTGCTGTGTTTTCTGGGGGCCGGCCACTTTTTTTCCTTAACAGGGTGACAGACCAGACGTTGGGGTGCGGGGACTTCACCATATGCCTCTAACGGCGAGTGCTGCATCGTGTGTGTGGGCAGTGCTGGGCGTGTGGCTGCATTCCCGGTCCTGCAGCCGGTCCTCACTCTCCTGGGGCCTGAGCTGTGGGACACCCTGTGGCCTGTTTAGGGGCCTGGAGGGAGCCCCAGTGCCCACTGCCCTCGGTGCCCTCAGCTGCAGCCTCCCCATTCCCTGGGACCTGCCACGTCCCCCACTGCCTCAAGGATGCGTCTGAGCCTGGCCTGCACATCCATGTACTGACTGCTGGGACCGGCTGGAGGGCACGGCCTGGGGCCCTGGGGGACCGTGTGTCTGGGGAGGGGAAGGGATCTGCCCTAGGGGTGCTGTGTGGTGCCCCATGGCCAGGCAAGTCCGAGGTGGACAGCCCGTCCTCGCCTTGTGAGCGAGGCAGAGCTGAGCTGAGCTGCTCCTCGTACCTAACGTGCAGCTGTCTCTAGAGATAGGGCTGTGCGTGAACATGTGGAGCCTGCCCTGGTACGTCCTGGCCAACCCCGACTCCTTCTTCCCATGCTGCTACAGCCTCTGCACCGAGAGCGAGCAGCAGGAATTCCTGGGTAAGTGAGGAGATGGCAGAAGACCCCAGTGCGGTCAGCAGATAGGCTTCTAGAAAGATCCCCCTGGCGCTGAGACAGACTGATGGGGCAGGATCTGAGGACAGAGGACCAGAGAGAAGCCTCCCATGGCCATAGTCGTGGCAGTACAGGGGCCAGGGACCCCGGGGAGGGAGGGCAGGCAGGCAGGGAGTGTGTGGTTCTGCACTAGGCCTGTGGACAGCGCGGCGAGCAGCTGGGGCAAGGCCGGCTCCATGGTTGGAGGCCGAGGGGTACAGTTGGATGGCTGCAGTCACAGAGGCACTGCAGGGAGAAGGGCGGGCAGAGTGGGGATGTGGGAGCAGGCCTGGGCCCCACCGGCCATGAGGGTGGGAAGTGGGGCGGGTCGGGGAGCATCCATTGCCCTGGCCCCATTTCCAGTCCCCAGTCCCGGCTCGGGCAGATGGGGCGAGGCCGTGCTGTCCTTTCAGAAGACTTCTGGCACACCATGGAATCCAGCATCCTCAAGTGGGTGGTCAGCCACCAGAGCTGCAGCAGGAGCGGCAGGAGCAAGCCCAGGGGCCGGAGGGAGGAGGCCGGGAGCAGCGACCTGAGCAGCAGGCAAGGTGCACTGGGCCGGGGCAGGGCAGGGCCAGGGCAGGGCCAGGCCACCAGAGCTCAGGGTCTCCACGGGGGCCCTCCCGCCTCCTGGGTGTGGTCAGTCCTGAGGGTCGCGGCAGCTGGGACCGGATGCAGCGGTGCCTCAGACTCTCTCGATTCTCATGGCAAATGGGTTTTCTCTTCTAACTGTGGGGCTAAACGTCAAAGTCACTCCGTTTGTAAAGCACCTGGCTGTTAACGCAGCCCTGGGACATCCGAGTCCCACACTCACCACCACAGTCCCATGCTGTGGACGTGGTTCCAGCCTGTGGTCAGAAGCCTGCCCTGCCCCACGGCCACCACGATGCCGCATCCTGAGTCTCCCCAAAGGGGCCCCATGGGAGAGGACACAGGAAGCCCCAGGGAGAGGCGCCCCTGGGTGGTACAGGGATGTGAACCAGCCGTCGTGTTTTTGGACAAAACCCAAATCTATTTTGTGGTGGTTGGTTTTAATAAAATGTACTTTCTAGAACAGTTTTAGGTCACAGCACAGCTGAGCAGAGGGTACAAGATTTGCCACACTCCGCTGCCCCCGTGCCTCCCCCACTGCCAGCATCCCCCGCCAAAGCAGTGCGTTTCAGCTGTTGACAGATGAACGTTGGTGCATTAAACTTTTAGAGTGTATTTGAGCAGACAGTGATTTGTGCCAATCAGACGGCTGCAGGGCTCCACCGAGGGGAAAACCCTTCTAGGTAAACGTGGAAACGGAGGAAATAAATTCTGACTGGTGAACACTGGAGCTGTGGCCTTGTTTGTGCTGAGTGACAACTTGTTCCCAGCTAGCTGCCTGTGATTGGCTGTGTTTAAGTTTCGTTTTCAATTCTGAGTTAGGTTGTGGTTTGCGTTTGTCGGAGACCAGGTCACTTGGGCCACTTCAGTCTGATGGCCTCCTAATTAATGTTTTTTTTTTTGAGATGGAGTCTCGCTTTGTCACCCAGATTGAAGTACAATGGCGTGATCTTGGCTCACTGCAACCTCCGCCTCCTGGGTTCAAGCGATTCTCCTGTCTTAGTCTCCCAGGTAGTTGGGTGCCCAGCCGGTGCCCGGCTAATATTTTGTATTTTTAGTAGAGACGGGGTTTTGCCACGTTGGCCAGGCTGGTCTCGAACTCCTGACCTCAGGTGATCCACCCACCTCGGCCTCCCATAGTGCTGGGATTACAGGCCACCGCACCCGGCCTAATTAATGATTTTAACACAGTTGGTGAACCTGCAGTGACACATCATGGTAACCCAAATGGTGTTATACATTCTACAGGTTTGGACAATGTATGATGCCGTGTATCCACCATTCCAACATCAGACAGAGACGATCCCTGGCCCTAAAACTCCCTGTGCTCTGTCTCTTCATCCCCCCCACCCAGAGCTCCTGGCTACCACTGATGTTTTTCCTGTCTCCATGGTTTTGCCTTTTCTAGAATGTCATTCGGTTAGAACAACGTAGCATGGAGCCTTTTCAGATGGGCTTCTTCGACTTAATAATATGCACTTCAGATTCCTCCAGGTCTTTTCATGACTTGAGAGCTCATTTCTTTTTAGGGTTGAGTAATATTCCACTCTCTGGATCCACCACTGTTTACTTATCTATTCATCTGCTGAAGGACATCTCAGTCACTTCCAGGTTTTGACTATCATGAATAACGTTTCTCTCGATATCTGTGTGCAGGTTTTTGTGTGGCCATGAATTTTGAATTCATCTGGGTAAATACCAAGGAATGCACTTACTGGGTGGTATGGCAAGAGTATGCTTTGTTTTGTAAGAAACTGCCAGACTGGCCGGGTGCAGTGGCTTACGCCTGTAATCCCAGCACTTTGGGAGGCTGAGGAGGGCAGATCACGAGGTCGGGAGATCGAGACCATCCTGGCTAACACGGTGAAACCCCGTCTCTACTAAAATGCAAAAAATTAGCCAGGCATGGCGGCAGGCACCTGTAGTCCCAGCTACTTGGGAGACTGAGGCAGGAGAATGGCGTGAACCCGGGAGGTGGAGCTTGCAGTGAGCCGAGATTGCACCACTGCACTCCAGCCTGGGCGACTGAGTGAGACTCCATCTCAAAAAAAAAAAAAAAAAAAGAAACTGCCAGACTGTCTTCCAAAGTAGCTGCACCATTTTGCATTTCCACCAGCAATGAGGGAGAGTTCCTGTTCTCCACATCCTCACAAGCCTTTGATGTGATCAGTGTTCTGTTTGCAGCATTCTCCTGGGTCTGTATTAGTGTCTCATTATTGTTGTGATTTTGTTGTGAGACAGGGTCTCACTGTGTTGCCCAGGCTCATCTCAAACTTTCAGGCTCAAGCAAGCCTCCTGTGTCAGCCTCCCAAAGTGCTGGGATTACAGGCGTGAACCACTGTGCCCAGCCTCCATTTCCTTGTGAATTTCTGAGGGTATTTTATAGAAAAAACTTGTAGATATGGAATTGCTAGTCCACAGTGGTATATGATATCGAGCATGTGTTCATATGCTTGTTTTCCATCTGTATGTATTTTTGGTGAGGTGACTGTTCAGATTGCTCATTTAAAATTGTTTCCTGGCTGGGTGCAGTGGCTCACACCTGTAATCCCAGCACTTTGGAGGCTGAGGTGGGTGGATCACTTGAAGTCAGGAGTTTGAGACCAGCCTGGCCAACATGGTGAAACCTCATCTCTACTGAAAATACAAAATTATCCGGGCATGGTGGTACACACGTGTAGTCCCAGCTACTCGGGAGACTGAGGCAGGAGAATCACTTGAATCCAGGAGGCGGAGGTTGCAGTGAGCCAAGATCTTGCCATCAAGCCTGGGCGACAAGAGCAAAATTCTGTCTTAAAAAAATAAAAATAAAAAATAAAATTATGTTTTCTTGTCATTGAGTTTCAAGAGTTCTCTGTATACTCTAGGTAATATTCCTTTATTAGATATGTGCAAGTATTTCCTGCCAATCTATGGCTCGTCTTCTCATTGTCTTGACATCTTGATATTGTCCTTTACAGAACAGAAGTTTTTCATTGTAATGACGTTGAACTTATCAGTAATTGCTACTGTGAGGAGCTGAGGGTCTAGCGGCGGGGTCCGCCGAGGAACTGAGGGTCTAGCGACGGGGTCCATGTGTTTCTTGTGAGGACATAGCACTCACAGAACCATTGGAGGTTGGGACCATTCAGGAGGGAGGAAGTCACCTGCCCAGACGGAGGCGTGACATCCAGGGTGGCTGCCCAGAGAAGCTTGGTTGGGTATTGGAGTGTCTGTCTGGGAGTCTGGGATACTTGTTGGGTATTGGGGCACAGAGGGAGTGGAGCGGACTTTGTCCATGGCTTTAGGCCTCACCCCTCGAGGCGGGCAGGGCTGTCCCTGGGTGGGGTTCCCACTCCATGAGCCTGTGTCTGGATTTCAGATGCCGAAAATGCTGAGGCAAAGCTCGGGGTCTCCCGGGGCAGCTTGTGGATATCGCGTGCAAGGTGTGCCAGGCCTACCTGGGGCAGCTGGAGCATGAGGACATCAACACGTTGGCGGATGCTGTGGAGGACCTCACCGAGGCTGAGTGGGAGGACCTGACACAGCCGTAATACTCCCTCGTTCAGTAAGACTTGCACAGGCCCCCAGCACGTGTCGGAGCCGTGAGTGCGGACTGCAGGAGCTTCCGGGGCAGTGCATTGGGTCACCTGTCTGGGCATTACCTATGGAGTATTGAGTGTTGGGATGCCTGTCCTGGCATTGGGACTCCTGTCTGGATGTCTGGGATACTTGCTGGGTATTGGGGTATCGATCTGGATCTTGGGGCTTCTGTCTGGATGTCTGGGATGCTTGTTGGGTATTGGGGTGGGTGCCTGGATCTTAGGATGCCTTACAGGTGTCGGGAAGCCCAGGCGCTCTGTTGCCTGTCCCACCAGGCCCCTGATGACTGTCGAGAGGATGATACCCCCTCAGGGGGCCGTTAGGGAGTAGCATTGTCTTGCGTATCTTCAAAATCCAGAAGGGTATGATGTCATTTGAACCCCCCACAGCCCGAGACAGGCAGGTGGGGTTTGTCTGTTTCACAGCTGGGGCACCTGCCTCACTCTTGGCATTGGTGAGTAACTGGCAGAGGTGTGCCTGGGCCCAGAGCTCCTGGCAGCTGGCGAGTGACTGGCAGAGGTGTGCCTGGGCCCAGAGCTCCTGGCAGCTGGCGAGTGACTGGCAGAGGGGTGCCTGGGCCCAGAGCTCGGCAGCTGGTGAGTGACTGGCAGGGGTGTGTCTGGGCCCAGAGCTCAGCAGCTGGTGAATGACTGGCAGAGGGGTGCCTGGGCCCAGAGCTCCTGGCTCACTGACTCTCATCATCACCATTCACCGCTCCAGGGGTCCAAAGGCTGACCCTGCCCTTCCTGCCCCTGCTGAGTGCCCAGTTCTTCCTGGGGCCAGGGGTTCTGCACTCCCTTGGCAGTGGCCACCAGAGAGAGGAGCTGGGCGGGGGTGGGCCTGGCCCCCCCGGAGCATGAGCAGCTGCCGGCCAATAGGAGAGTCAGGAAAGTGACTTGATTCAGAGGGTCTGCAGCAGCTTCATGCTTCATCCCAGGATGGTGTTGATTCTTTTGTTTCTTTCTTCTTCTTGTGAATTAATCAAGTATTTTTCTTTTCCTTTTATTGAGGGATTACATAACTACAGTTAAGGGCACGCAGTGTATAATCATATTTGTACATATGGACGAAATTTTGCTTACATGTCCACCTGCGTAGCCACAGCCCACTTGAGACAGAAGACGTTTCCAGTCCCCTGTCAGCCACTGTTAACCTTTCTTGGGAGAACCCCCACAGGGGTCACACCTATTCTGACTCCTGCAACCATGAACCAGTTTTGTTTTCAGATTTCACATTTGGGGAACAGTCTGTGCTCTCTCGTATATGACTTCTTTCACCCAACATGAAATCTGTGAGGTCCATCCACGCTGGCACATGTAAGATCCGTGAGGTCCGTCCATGCTGATACATGTGAGGTCCATCCACGCTGGCACATTGAGGTCTGTGAGGTCCGTCCACGCTGATACACATGGGGTCAGTGAGGTCTGTCCACGCTGATACACGTGGGGTCAGTGAGGTCCGTCCACGCTGGCACACGTGAGGTCTGTGAGGTCCGTCCACACTGATACACGTGGGGGTCTGTGAGGTCCGTCCACGCTGGCACACATGAGATCTATGAGGTCCCTCCAAGCTGGCACGTGTGAGATCTATGAGGTCCATCCACACTGATACATGTGAAGTCTGTGAGATCTGTTCATACTGGCACACTTGAGGTCCATGAGGTCTGTGAGGTCCGTCCATGCTGATACACGTGGGGTCAGTGAGGTCCATCCACGCTGGCACATCTATAGTTATGAGTTTTGTTCCTTTTGAAGGTAATGTCTTGTCCTCTGGATGCTTCAGGATATTCTCTGTCTTTGGTTTTCAGCAGTTTGATTATAACGCTTCTACAAGTAGTTTCTTTGTGTTTCTCCTGGTTGAGGTTTGTGGGGCATTTTGATCTGTGGGTTGGAATTTTTCCTCAAATTTAGAATACTCTAGGCCATTATTTCCTGGATGTTCCTTCTGCCCTGTTCTCTCTCTCTTCTCTCCTTCTGGGGCTCCAGTTATGTAAGTGTTAGTGCTGGGATTACAGGCATAAGCCACTGCACCCAGCCTAAATCTGTAATTTAAAAACTTTCCTACAAAGGAGGATCCAAGGCCATAATGGTTTCACTAGTTAGTTAAATTTAATTAATCCATTAATTAAAATTGATTCCAATAACACACAAATGCTTTCAAGTAACAGAGAAGGAGAGAACATTTTCTAATCATTTTATGAGGCCAGAAAAGCCTGATACCAAAACTTGAAAAAAGTAAAATAACAAACAAGTATAGGCCAGTATTTCTCATAATTACATATATACAAAACTTTAACCAAAATATTTAATGAAACCAGTGAAATGTGAATGAAATAATACATCAGAACCAAATGGGCTTTATTCCAAGAATGCAAGGTTGGTTTAACATTGAAAAGTTAATCAGTGAATTTTATTACATTTTCAGAATGGAAAAGAAAAGCTGTAAGATCATCTCAATAGGCAAAAAAAAAAAAAAAAAATCACCTCAAGAGGCAAAAATTGATGAAACTTAATACCTGTCCTTGTAAATTTGTTTAGCCAACTTGGAAATGAAACAACTCTTCTTTTTTTTGAAATAGGGTCTCACTCTATCCACCTAGGCTGGAGTGCAATGGCACAATCAGCTCACTGCAACCTGAAACTCCTGTGTTCAAGCAATCTTTCCAACTCAGCTTCTCAAGTAGCTGGGACTCCAGGCACATGCCACAATACTGGCTATTTTTAAAATTTTTTTTGTAGAGACAGGGTCTTGCTATATTGCCCAGGCTTGTCTTGAACTCTTGGCCTCAAGAAATCCTGCTTTGGCCTCCCAAAGTGCCAGGATTACAGGCGTGTCTGACTACACACAGCCAGATCTTTTCATTCGAAAGTTTAAGAGTCCAACAGCTAATATATTTCTTAGTGGTTATATACTATTGAGAGTGTTCTCCTTGAAATCAGAATGAGACAAAGTTGCTCACCATCAGACTTCTGTTCAGCATAGACTGAATGGTCTGACTAGTTTAATAGTACAGGAAAAAAAAGTAAGGCATAAAGATCAGAAAGGAAGAAATAAAATTCTTATTTGTAGGTGATATGATTGATCATATAGAAAATTTAATATTTAAATAATTTAAATAAATGGTAATGTATTAAAATTAAGTGAAATCAGCAAGGTCACTGGGTACAAAGTTAATATACGAGACTCCATCATATTTCTATGTTCTAGCAACAAACTGTGAAATGAAATTCTAAAAACACAATACACTAACATCAAATAACAACAAACCTCTAGAAATAAATATAGCAAAATACATTGAAGACCCTAAATTGAAAGTTATGAAGCTAAAGTGACAGTAAATACCTAATAAACGTGTGTGTGTGTGTATAACATGTTAATGACTTAGAAGACTTAGTACTGTAGACATGTTTGCTTTCTCAGACTAATCAATAGAGTCAATGTAATCCCAGCCAGAATCCTGAGAGGTATTTCTTTTGCAGGGTGGGGAGGAGGCAGGAGGAATTAATGAACTGATTTACATAGAAATATGAATGATTTAAGAAAAGCCAAAACAGACTGATAAAGAAAACCAAGATTAGAGGACTTGTGCTCCAAATTTCAAGACTTACTCTAGATTTACAATAGCGAAGATGTGATATTGGGATAGGATCAGTGTAACAGAATAGAGTCTCAAGATTAGATCCTCCCATCTGTGGTCACTGCATTTGAGATCATTAGGGGAAGGTTGGTCTTTTCACTAAAATGGTGCTCCAGGCAGTAGTCAGCCATATGAAAAAATGTACCTTGAATTTTGCTTCACAAATACACAAAAAGTAGTTTTGATATGTCATGTGATATATGAAAGGCTTTTAAAAATGAGAATGCATTGGGCCAGGTGCTGTGGCTCACGCCTGTAATCCCAGCACTTTGGGGGAGGCCAAGGCGGGCAGACTACGAGGTCAGGAGTTCAAGACCAGCCAGGCCAATATGGTGAAACCCGTCTCTACTAAAAACACAAAAATTAGCTGGGTGCAGTGGTACATAACTGTAGTCCCAGCTACTCAGGAGGCTGAGGCAGAAGAATCTCTTGAACCCAGGAGGCCGAGAGGTTGCAGTGAGCTGAGATGGTGTCACTACACTCCAGCCTGGGGCAACAGAGTAAGACTCTGTCCAAAAAAAAAAAAAAAAAAAAAAAAAAGAGTAAAAACTGACATCACCAAGTGTTTGCCAATGTGTGGAGCAGCTGGAACTCTAGACACGGCTAGGGGAGTGTAAATTGGCACAACTCATTTAGAAAAGTCTTTGACAGTTTCTTATATGTTTAGGCATCTACATACCCAATGACCCAGATAATCCATTCTGAGGTATTTATGCAGGAGAAATGGAAACATGTGTCCTCAGAAGGACTTCATTCCTGATGACCCAAATCTGGAAACTGCCAAACTGTGTTCAAGAAGGAGGGGC
>NW_022142342.1:0-34696 GCF_007565055.1 Rhinopithecus roxellana
GAATCTAGAACGGCTTTGTTTGGAATCGCCTTGAAGGCCCCTACGCTGAGAAGGAAATTCATCGTTCAAAACGTGAAAGAAGCTTTCTGAGAACTTCTTCGTGAGCTGTTATTCCCTCTCACGAATTACACTTAGCTTCAGAAGCAGTTGCTAACACTGTTTCCTGGAATCTGAAAGTGATTTATATGGGAACCCATAGGGGACCATGGTGAAAGAAGAAGTATCCTCACATAATAATTAGAGGAAGGTTTCTGAGAGATTGCTTTCTGAGTGTGACTTCATCACACAGAATTCCAACCTTCCCTTCTGTTACAGTTTGCTAACACTGTTTTCGTGGATTCTGCAGAGTTATATTTGGGAGACTCATTGAGGGCTATGAGTGAAAAAGGAATATCCTCACATATAACTAAAGAGAAGCTTTCTGAGAAACTGCAATTAGCCATGTGTGAATTCAACTCACAGAGTACACTTCTCTCTTCAGTGATCAGTTTGTTAACACAGTTTTCTGGAAATCTGCAATTAGATACTTCATAGCGCAATGAACCTATGGTGACAAAGGAATATCACAGATGAAAAGCTGAGAAAGAGCTTTCTTAGAAACTCTTGGTGATGTGTGAATTCATATCTCCAGAGTTACACTGATGTTTCAGTGGAGCAGTCCATTAACACTGTCTTTGAGGAATCTGAGAACGGGCTTCTTGGATCGCATTGAGGCCTACGCTGATAAAGGAAATTTCATCCGTTCAAAACGTGAAGGAAGCTTTCTGAGAAACTTCTTTCTGATCTGTGAGTTCATCTCACAGACTTATAACTTAGACTTCAGGAAGCAGTTTGCTAACACTCTTTTCGTGAAATCTGGAAAGTGATATTTGGGAGCCCATAGGGGCCCATGGTGAAAAAGGAAATATCCTCACATAATAACTAGAGAGAAGCTTTCTGAGAGATTGCTTTCTGATGTGTGACTTCATCACACAGAGTTCCACCCTTTCCTTCTTGGAACAGTTTGCTAACACTGTTGTCGTGGATGCTGCAGAGGTATATTTGGGAGCTCATTCCGTTCTATGGTGAAAAAGGAAATATCCTCACATAATAACTAAAGAGAAGCTTTCTTAGAAACTGCGTTGCCATGTGTGAATGCAACTCACAGAGTTACACGTTTCTCTTCAGTGATCAGTTTTTTAACACAGTTTTCTGGAAATCTGCAATTAGATACCTCATAGCGCAATGAACCTTACGGTGACAAAGGAAATATCCACAGATGAAAGCTGGAAAGAAGCTTCTTCGAAACTTCTTGGTGATGTGTGAAATCATCTTCCAGAGTTACACTTATGTTTCCTGGAGCAGAACATTAACACTGTCTTTGAGGAAACTGAGAAGGGCCTCCTTGGATCGCATTAAGGCCTACGCTGATAAAGGAAATTTCCTCCGTTCAAAACGTGAAGGAAGCTTTCTGAGAAAGTTCTTTCTGATCTGTGAGTTCATCTCACAGACTTATATCTTAGACTTCAGGAAGCAGTTTGCTCACACTCTTTTTGGGGAATCTGCAAAGTGAGTTTTGGGAGCCCTTTGGGTCCCATGGAGAAAAAGGATATATCCTCAGATAATAACTACAGAGAAGTTTACTGAGAGATTGCTTTGTGATGTGTGACTTCATCACACAGATTTCCACCCTTCCCTTCTTGGAACAGTTTGCTAACTCTGTTGCTTTGGGTTCTGCAAAATGATATTTGGGAGCTCATTGAGGGCTATTTTGATAAAGGAAATACACTCAGATCAAAACTGGAAAGAAACCTTCTGAGAAACTGCATTGTGATGTGTGAATGCAACTCACAGAGTTACACTTTTCTCTTCAGTGTTCAGTGTGCTGACACAGCTTTCTGGAAATCTGCAGTGGGATACTTCTGAACGCAATGAAGCTTAAGGAGACAACAGAAATACCCTCAGATGAAAACTACAAAGAAGCTTTCCTAAAAACTTCTTGGTGATGTGTGAATTCATCTCACAGAGTTACCTTTAGGTTTCCTGCAACAGTCCATTATCACTGTTTTTGAGGAAGCTGAGAAGGACTTCTTTGGAAGTATTGAGGCCTACGCTGATAAAGGAAATATCATCATTTCAAAACGGGAAAGAAGCTTTCTGAGAAACTTCTTTGTGATCTGTGAATTCCTCTCACAGAGTTACAGCTTAGTTCTCAGGAAGCAGTGTGCTAAAACTCTTTTCGTGGAATCTGCAAAGTGAGATTTGGGAGCCCATAGGGGCCCATGGTGAAAAAGGAAATATCCTCAGATAACAACTAGAGAGAAGCTTTCTGAGAGATTGCTTTCTGATGTGTGACTTCATCACACACAGTTCCACCCTTCCCTTCTTGGAACAGTTTGCTAACTCTCTTATCTTGTGTTCTGCAAAGTGATATTATGGAGCTCATTGAGGGCTCTGGTGGAAAAGGAAATATTCTCAGATGAAAACTGTGAAGAAGCCTTCTGAGAAACTGTATAGCGATGTGTGAATGCAACTCACAGAGTTACACGTTTCTCTTCAGTGTTCAGTGTGCTAACACAATTTTCTGGAAATCTGCAAGGCGATACTTCTGAACCCAATGAAGCTTACGGTGACAAAGCAAATACCCTCAGTTGAAAACTAGAAAGAAGCTTTCCTAGAAACTTCTTGGTGATGTGTGAATTCATCTCACAGAGTTACACTTATGTCCTGCAACAGTCCATTATCACTGTTTTTGAAGAAACTGAAAGATTTCTTTGTATCGCATTGAGTCCTACGCTGATAAAGGAAATATCATCAGTTCAAAACGAGAAAGAAGCTTTCTGAGAAACTTCTTTGTGATCTGTGAATTCCTCTCACAGAGTTACAGCTTAGTTCTCAGGATGCAGTTTGCTAGCACTCTTTTCGTGGAATCTACAAAGTGAGATTTGGGAGCCCATAGTTGCAGATGGTGAAAATGGATATATCCACAGATAATGACTAGAGAGAAGCTTTCTAAGAGATTGCTTCCTGATGTGTTACTTCATCACACAGAGTTCCACACTTCCCTTCTTGGAACAGTTTGCTAACTCTGTTATCTTGTGTTCTGCAAAGTGATATTTGGGAGCTCTTTGAGGGCTATGGTGAAAAAGGAAATATCCTCAGATGAAAACTGGAAAGAAGCCTTCTGAGAACTGCATTGTGTTGTGTGAATGTAACTCGCAGTGTTTCACCTTTCTCTTCAGTGTTCAGGGTGCTAACACCGTTTTCTGGAAATCTGCAATGGGATACTTCTGAACGCAATGAAGCTTACGGAGACAAAGGAAATATTCTCAGTTGAAAACTAGAAAGAAGCTTTCCCAGAATCTTCTTTGTGATGTGTGAATTCATCTCATGGAGTTACACTTATGTTTCCTGCAACAGTCCATTATCACTGTTTTTGAGGAAGCTGAGAAGGACTTCTTTCGATCGTATTGAAGTCTACGCTGATAAAGGAAATATCATCAGTTCAAAACGTGAAAGAAGGTTTCTGAGAAACTTCTCTGTGATCTCTGAATTCCTCTTACAGAGTTACAGCTTAGTTCTCAGGAAGCAGTGTGCTAACACTCTTTTCGTGGAATCTGCAAAGTGAGATTTGGGAGCCCATAGGGGCTCATGATGAAAAAGGAAATATCCTCAGAAAATAAGTGGAGAGAAGCTTTCTGAGAGATTGCTTTCTGATGTGTGACTTCATCACAGAGACTTCCAACCTTCCCTTCTTGGAAGAGTTTGCTAACTCTGTTTTCTTGTGTTCTGCAAAGTGATATGTGGGAGCTCATTGAGGGCTATGGTCAAAGATGAACTATCCTCAGATGAAAACTGGAAGGAACGCTTCTGAGAAACTGCATTGCGATGCGTGAATGCAACTCACAGAGTTACATCTTTCTCTTCAGTGTTCAGTGTGCTGACATAGTTTTCTGGAAATCTGCAGTGGGATACTTCTGAACACAATGAAGCTTACGGTGACAAAGGAAATATCCTCATTTGAAAACTAGAAAGAATCTTTCCTAGAAACTTCTTGGTGATGTGTGAATTCATCTCCCAGAGTTACACTTATGTTTCCTGCAACAGCACATTATCACTGTTTCTGAGGAACCTGAGAAGGCATTCTTTGGATCGCACTGAGGCCTACGCTGATAAAGGAAATATCATCAGTTCAAAACGTGAAAGAAGCTTTCTGAGAAACTACTTTGGGATCTGTGAATTCCTCTCAGAGAGTTACAGCTTAGTTCTCAGGAAGCAGTTTGCTAGCACTCTTTTCGTGGAATCTGCAAAGTGAGATTTGGGAGACCATAGGGGCCCATGGTGAACAAGGAAATATCCTCAGATAATAACTAGAGAGTAGCTTTCTGAGAGATTGCTTTCTGATGTATGATTTCATCACACTGATTTCCACCCTTCCCTTGTTGGAACAGTTTGCTAACTCTGTTATCTTGTGTTGTGCCAAGTGATATTGGGGATCTCATTGAGGGCTATGGTGAAAAAGGAAATATCCTCAGATGAAAACTGGAAAGAAGCCTTCTGAGAAACTGCATTGTGATGTGTGAATGCAACTCACAGAGTTACACCTTTCTCTTCAATGTTCATTGTGCTAACACAGTTTTCTGGAAATCTGCAATGGGATACTTCTGAACGCAATGAAGCTAATGGTGACAAAGGAAATATCCTCAGTTGAAAACTAGAAAGAAGCTTCGTAGAAAATTTTTGGTGATCTGTGAATTCATCACACAGCCTTTCACTTATGTTTCAGGCAGCAGTCCGTTATCAATGTTTTTGAGGAAGCTGAGAAGCACTTCTTTCAATCGTATTGAAGCCTACGCTGATAAAGGAAATATCATCAGTTCAAAACGGGAAAGAAGGTTTCTGAGAAAGTGCTTCGTATATGTGAATTCCTCTCACAGTATTACAGCTTAGTTCTCAGGAAGCAGTTTGCTAGCACTCTTTTCGTGGAATCTGCAAAGTGAGATTTGGGAGCCAATAGGGGCCCAAGGTGATAAATGAAATATCCTCAGATATTAACTACAGAGAAGCTTTCTGAGACTTTGCTTTCTGATGTTTGACTTCATCACACAGAGTTCCACCCTTCCCTTATTGGAACAGTTTGCTAACTCTGTTATCTTGTGATCTGCAAAGTGATATGTGGGAGCTCATTGAGGGCTATGTTGAAAAATGAAATATTCTCAGATGAAAACTGGAAGGAACCCTTCTGAGAAACGGCATTGCGATGTGTGAATGCAACTCACAGAGTTACCCCTTTCTCTTCAGTGTTCAGTTTGCTAACACAGTTTTCTGGAAGTCTGCAATGGGATACTTCTGAACACAATGAAGCTTACGGTGACAAAGGAAATACCCTCAGTTGAAAACTAGAAAGAAGCTTTCCTAGAAACTTCTTGCAGATGTGTGAATTCATCTCATAGAGTTACACTTATGTTTCCTGCAACAGTCCATTATCAGTGTTTTTGAGGAACCTGAGAAGGACTGCTTTGGATCGCATTGAGGCCTAGGCTGATAAAGGAAATATCATCAGTTCAAAACGTGAAAGAAGCTCTCTGAGAAACTTCATTGTGATCTGTGAATTCCTCTCACAGAATTACAGCTTAGTTCTCAGGAAGCAGTTTGCTAATACTCTTTTCGTGGAATCTGCAAAGTGAGATTTGGGAGCCCATAGGGTCCCTTGGTGAAAAAGGAAATATCCTCAGATAATAACTAGAGAGAAGCTTTCTGAGAGATTGCTTTCTGATGTGTAACTTCATCACACAGAGTTCCACCCTTCCCTTCTGGGAACAGTTTGCTAACTCTGTTATCTTGTGTTCCGCAAAGTGATATTTGGGAACTCATTGAGCGTTATGGTGAAAAAGGAAACATCCTCAGATGAAAATTGGAAAGAAGTCTTCTGAGAAACTGCATTGCCATGTGTGAATGCAACTCACAGAGTTACAACTTTCTCTTCAGTGTTCAGTTTGCTAACACAGTTTTCTGGAAATCTGCAATGGGATACTTCTGAACGCAATGAAGCTTACCGTGACAAAATAAATATCCGCAGATGAAACCTAGAAAGAAGCTTTCCGAGAAACTTCTTGGTGATGTGTGAATTCATCTCACAGAGTTACACTCATGTTTCCTGCAACAGTCCATTATCACTGCTTTTGAGGATCCTGAGAAGGACTTCTTTGGATCGCATTGAGGCCTACGCTGATAAAGGAAATATCGTCACTTCAAAACGTGA
Source organism: Rhinopithecus roxellana (assembly GCF_007565055.1). Classification (NCBI taxonomy): domain Eukaryota; kingdom Metazoa; phylum Chordata; class Mammalia; order Primates; family Cercopithecidae; genus Rhinopithecus; species Rhinopithecus roxellana. The sequence continues at coordinate 6,242 of NW_022142342.1, forward strand.
AAGAAGCTTTCTGAGAAACTTCTTAGTGATCTGCGAATTCCTCTCACAGAGTTACAGCCTAGTTCTCAGGAAGCAGTTTGCTAACACTCGTTTCGTGGAATCTGAAAGGAGATTTGGGAGCCCATAGGGACCCATGGTGGAAAAGGGAATATCGTCAGATAATAACTAGAGAGAATCTTTCTGAGAGATTGCTTTCTGATGTTGGACTTCATCACACAGAGTTCCACCCTTCCCTTCTTGGAACAGTTTGCTAACTCTGTTACCTTGTGTTCTTCAAAGTTATATTTGGGAGGTCATTGAGGGCTATGGTGAAAAGGAAATATCCTCAGATGAAAAGAGGAAAGAATCCTTCTTAGAAACTGCATTTCGATGTGCGAATGCAACTCACAGAGTTACACCTCTCTCTTCAGTGTTCATTTTGCTAACACAGTTTTCTGAAAATCTACAATGGGGCAATTCTGAACGCAATGAAGCTTACGGTGACAATGGAAATATCCTCAGATGAAAACTAGAAAGAAGCTTTCCTAGAAACTTGTTGGTGATGTGTGAATTCATCTCACAGAGTTACACTTATGTTTCCTGGAACAGTCCATTATCACTCTTTTTGAGGAATGTGAGAAGGACTTCTTTGGATCGTATTGAGGCCTACGCTGATACAGGAAATATCATCAGTCTAAAACGTGAAAGAAGGTTTCTGAGAAACTTCTTTGTGATCTGTGAATTCCTCTCACAGAGTTACAGCTTAGTTCTCTGGAATCAGTTTGCTAACACTCTTTTCGTGGAATCTGCAAAGTGAGATTTGGGTGCCCATAGTGGCCCATGGTGAAAAAGTAAATATACCCAGATAGTAACTAGAGAAGCATTCAGAGAGATTGCTTTCGGATGGGTGACTTCATCACACAGAGTCCCAACCTTCCCTTCTTGGAACATTTTGCTCACTCTTTTATTTATTTATTTTTTTTTTTGCGTTCTGCAAAGTGATATTAGGAGCTCATTGAGGGCTATGGTGAAAAAGGAAATATCCTCAGATCAAAACTGGAAAGAAGCCTTCTGAGAGTGTGCATTGCGATGTGTGAATGCAACTCACAGAGGTCCACCTTTCTCTTCAGTGTTCAGTGTGCTAACAAGTTTTCTGGAAATCTGCAATGGGATACTTCTGAACGCAATGAAGCTTACGGTGACAAAGGAAATATCCTCAGATGAAAACTAGAAAAAAGTTTCCTTGAAATATCTTGGTGATGTGTGAATTCATCTCACAGAGTTACACTTATGTTTCCTGCAACAGTCCATTATCACTGTTTTGGAGGAACCTGCGAAAGCTTTCTTTTGATCGCATTGAGGCCTACACTGATAAAGGAAATATCATCAGTTCAAAACGTGAAACAAGTTTTCTGAGAAACTTCTTTGTGATCTGTGAATTCCTCTCACAGAGTTACAGCTTAGTTCTCAGGGAGCAGTTTGCTAACACTCTTTTCGTGGAATCTGCAAAGTGAGATTTGGGAGCACATAGGGGCCCATGGTGGAAAAGGAAATATCCTCAGATAATTTCTAGAGAAGCTTTCTGAGAGATTGTTTTCTGGTGTGTGACTTCGTCACACGGACTTCCACCCTTCCCTTCTTGGAACAATTTGCTAACTCTGTTATCTTGTGTTCTGTAAAGCGATATTTGGTAACTCTGAGGGCTATGGTGAAAAAAGAAACATCCTCAGATGAAAACTGGAAAGAAGCCTTCTGAGAAACTGCATTGCGATGTGTGAATGCAACTCACAGTGTTACACATTTCTCTTCAGTGTTCAGTTTGCTAACACAGTTTTCTGGAAATCTGCAATGGGATACTTCTGAACGCAATGAAGCTTTCTGTGACAAAGGAAATATCCTCAGATTAAACTTAGAATATAGCTTTCCTAGAAACATCTCGGTGATGTGTGAATTCATCTCACAGAGTTACACTTATGTTTCCTGCAACTGTCCATTATCACTGTTTTCGAGCATCCTGAGAAGGACTTCTTTTGATTGCTTTGAGGCCTACACTGATAAAGGAAATATCATCAGTTCAAAACGTGAAACAAGCTTGCTGAGTAACTTCTTTGTGATCTGTGAATTTCTCTCACAGAGTTACACCATACTTCTCAGGAAGCAGTTTACTAACACTCTTTTCGAGGAATCTGCAAAGTGAGATTTGGGAGCCCATAGGGGCCCATGGTGAAAAAGGAAATATCCTCAGATAATAACTAGAGAGAAGCTTTCTCAGAGATTGCTTTCTGATGTGTGACTTCATCACACAGAATTCCACCCTTCCCTTCTAGGAACAGTTTGCTAACTCTGTTATCTTGTGTTCTGCAAAGTGATATTTTGGTGCTCACTGCAGGCTATGGTGAAAAAGGAAATATCCTCAGAAGAAACCTGTAAAGAAGCCTTCTGAGTAACTGCATTGCGATGTGGGAATGCAACCCACAGAGTTACACCTTTCTCTTCAGTGTTCAGTGTGCTAACACATTTTTCTGTAAATCTGTAATGGGATACTTCTGAACGCAATGAAGCTTACGGTGACAAAGGAAATATCTTCAGTTGTAAACTAGAAAGAAGCTTTCCTAGAAACTACTTGGTGATGTGTGAATTCATCTCACAGAGTTACACTTTTGTGTCATGCAACAGTCCCTAATCACTGTTTTTGGGAACCTGAGAAAGACTTCTTTGGATCGAATAGAGGCCTACGCTGATAAAGGAAATATCATCAGTTCAAAACGTGAAAGAAGCTTTCTGAGAAACTTCTTTGTGATCTTTGAATTCCTCTCACAGAGTTACAGCTTAGTTCTCAGGAAGCAGTTTGCTAACACTCTTTTCGTGGAATCTGCAAAGTGAGATTTGGGAGCCAATAGGGGTCCATGTTGAAAAAGGATATATCCTCAGATAATAAGTAGAGAGAAGCTTCCTGAGAGATTGCTTTCTGATGTGTGACTTCATCACACACAGTTCCACCCTTCCCTTCTTGGAACATTTTGCTAACTCTGTTATCTTGTATTCTGCAAAGTGATATTTGGGAGCTCATTGAGCGCTATGGTGAAAAAGGAAATATCCTCAGATGAAAACTGGAAAGAAGCCTTCTGAGAAACTGCATTTCGATGTGTGAATGCAACTCACAGAGTTACACCTTTCCCTTCAGTGTTCAGTTTGCTAACGCAGTTTTCTGGAAATCTGCAATGGGATACTTCTGAACCCAATGAAGCTTACGGTGACAAAGGAAATATCCTCACTTGAAAACTAGAAAGAAGCTTTCCTATAAACTTCTTCGTGATGCGTGAATTGATCTCACAGAGTTACACTTATATTTCCTGCAACAGTCCATTATCACTGTTCTTCAGGAACCTGAGAGGAACTTCTTTGGATCGTATTAATGCCTATGCTGGTAAAGGAAATATCATCGGTTCAAAACGTGAAAGAAGCTTTCTGAGAAACCTCTTTGTGATCTGTGAATTCCTCTCACCGAGTTACAGCTTAGTTCTCAGGAATCAGTTTGCTAACACTCTTTTCGTGAAATCTGCAAAGTGAGATTTGGGAGCCCATTGGGGCCCATGCTGCAAAAGGAAATATCCTCAGATAATAACTAGGGAGAAGCTTTCTGAGAGATTGCTTTCTGATGTGTGACTTCATCACACAGAATTCAACACTTCCCTTCTTGGAACAGTTTGTTAACTCGGTTATCTGGTGTTCTGCAAAGTGATATTTGGGAGCTAATCAAGGGCTATGGTGGAAAAGGAAACATCCTCAGATGAAACCTGTAAAGATGCCTTCTGAGAAACTGCATTGCGATGTGTAAATGCAACTCACAGAGTTACACCTTTCTCTTCAGTGTTCAGTGTGCTAACACAGTTTTCTGGAAATCTGCAATGGGATACTTCTGAATGCAATGAACCTAACGGTGACAAAGGAAATATCCTCAGTTGAAAACTAGAAAGAGGCTTTCCTAGAAATTTCTTGGTGATGTGTGAATTCATCTCAGAGAGTTACACATATGTTTCCTGCAACAGTTCATTATCACTGTTTTTGAGGAACCTGAGAAGGACTTCTTTGGATCGCTTTGAGCGTACGATGAGAAAGGAAATATAAACAGTTCAAAACTTGAAAGAAGCTTTCTGAGAAACTTCTTGGTGATCTGTGAATTCCTCTCACAGAGTTACAGCTTAGTTCTCAGGAAGCAGTTTGCTAACACTCTTTTCGTAGAATCTGCAAAGTGAGATTTGGGAGCCCATAGGGGCCCATGGTGAACAAGGAAATATCCTCAGATAATAACTAGAGAGAAGCTTTCTTAGCGATTGCTTTCTGATGTGTGACTTCATCACACAAAGTTCCACCCTTCCCTTTTTGGAACAGTTTGCTAACTCTGTTATCTTGTGTTCTGCAAAGTGAAATTTGGGAGCTCATTGAGGGCTATGGTGAAAAAGGAAATATCCTCAGATGAAAACTGGACAGAAGCCTTCTGAGTAACTGCATTGTGATGTGTGAATGCAACCCACAGAGTTACACCTTTCTCTTCAGTGTTCAGTGTGCTAACACAGTTTTTTGGAAATCTGCAATTGGATACTTCTGAAAGCAATGAAGCTTACGATGACAAAGGAAATATCCTCAGTTGAAAACTAGGAAGAGGCTTTCCTAGATACTTCTTGGTGTGTGTGAATTCATCTCACAGAGTTACACTTATGTTTCCTGTAACAGTCCATTATCACTGTTTTTGAGGAAATTGAGAAGCACTTCTTTGGATCGCATTGAGGCCTACGCTGACAAAGGAAATATCATCATTTCAAAACGTGAAAGTAACTTTCTGAGAAACTTCTTTGTGATCTGTGAATTCCTCTCACAGAGTTACAGCTTAGTTCTCAGGAAGCAGTGCCGGGGTCCAGCCCTAGCGTGTCCAAGGTACCCCAAAGGGGAGAGGCAAGGTGGTGAGAGACAATAAAGACACCAGACACAACATGCAAGAGGACACAGACAAGACTGCAGCCCAGGAAAGGGCTGACAGCCCTGAATGATTTTTACTATAGGATTATATAGTATCTTATAGAACAATTGTCAATCAGCAGAGCATCAGGCGATTACATAATTATATATAGATTATCAGGATATTTTCAGAAATTTATCAAGAACAGTTCTCTTCATGGATGGTCAATTTGTTCTTCTTCCCTTGGTTACCCTTTTTGGGAATAAGCAGGCTTAATGGTTAACATAACAAAGTCTTATATCAGACTTGGTGGCTCTTGCGGTTACAGGTGCTAGACGGGTCCATTGTGTGGTCTTTGAGGAAATGGTCATAGGGACAATTATAGCAGCACCATTGGTTATAGGCTTAGAACTGGCACAGCAGTCTCTATTAAGTGCAAGGTTATACTTTAACATTGATTATATAACTATGTATAAAAATTTTTCTTTTTTCTAATTTTAGTATTTAACTTTCATTTTTGTATAGGGCACCAAATTTAATATCCTTGTCGTCTTACTGTGTCCCACAAACTTAAATCTTTTTATAGAATTAACTTCCCATCTATCCACGCCATTTTTTTTACCATTTATATAATCCTCAGAATATGAAATAAGTTGGGAACTTAACCATGACAAATTTTGCATAGAATTTTTGCCTTTAGGGGAATACCATATCTTCTTTTTTCCCTTATGTGTTCCCATCACATACCCCCACTGGCCATTAACCCATATTGTAGGGACAGGCCCAGGGCCAAATTTTCCGAGGGTAATGTGGTAAGATTTTTCTTCTATCTTTCCAGCTCATGGTTATTGCCCTATTTTCCAAGATCTGGAGTGGGGGTGGGCAGTAAAATTACCGAATGAGTAACACTCCCCAGACCTCACCGTGAATCCCCTCCAATAGTTGTCCGCATATAAATGATCAACCAAATGCAAAGCAAAATAGCATAGCTTATTCCAGCGATACAGAAGAGCCCACCAGCGCCACTTGCTGCACAGGCATTGGAAGTGGCCTTGCCAACATCCAGAGGGCTCTGAGCCTTGCTCGAGAGCAGCCTTATGCGATCAGGGTCCGTGTCGTCCCTCTCCTGCACGGCCTGCGCCAAAGCAGTTTGCTAACACTCTTTTCGTGGAATCTGCAAAGTGAGATTTGGGAGCCCATAGGGGCCCATGGTGAAAAAGGAAATATACTCAGATAATTACTAGAGAGAAGCTTTCTGAGAGATTACTTTATGATGGATGACTTCATCCACAGAGTTCCACCCTTCCCTTCTTGGAACAGTTTGCTAACTCTGTTATCTTGTGTTCTGCAAAGTGATATTTGGGAGCTCATTGAGGGCTATGGTGAAAAAGGAAATATCCTCAGATGAAAACTGGAAAGAAGCCTTCTGAGAAACTGCATTGCGATGTGTGAATGCAATTCAAACAGTTACACCTTTCTCTTCAGGGTTCAGTGTGCTAACACAGTTTTCTGGAAATCTGCAATGGGTTACTTCTGAACTCAATGAAGCTTATGGTGACAAAGGGAATATCCTCAGATGAAAACTGGAAAGAAGCTTTCCTAGAAACTTCTTGGTGATGTGTGAATTCATCTCACAGAGTTACACTTATATTTCCTGTAACAGTCCATTATCACTGTTTTTGAGGAACCTGAGAAGCACTTCTGTGGATCGCATTGAGGCCTACGGTGATATGGGAAATATCATCAGTTCAAAACGTGAAAGAAGCTTTCCGAGAAACTTCTTTGTGATCTGTGAATTCCTCTCACAGAGTTACAACTTAGTTCTCAGGAAGCAGTTTGCTAACACTCTTTTCGTGGAATCTGCAAAGTGAGATTTGGGAGCCCATAGGGGCCCATGGTGAAAAAGGAAATATCCTCAGATAATAACTAGAGAGAACTTTCTGAGAGATTGCTTTCTAATATGTGACTTCATCACACAGAGTTCCAACCTTCCCTTCTTGGAACAGTTTGCTAACTCTGTTATCTTGTGTTCTGCAAAGTGATATTTGGGAGCTCATTGAGGGCTGTGGTGAAAAAGGAAATATCCTCAGATGAAAACTGGAAAGAAGCCTTCTGAGAAACTGCATTACGATGTGTGAATGAAACTCACAGAGTTACTCCTTTCTCTTCAGTGTTCAGTGTGCAAACACGGTTTTCTGGAAATCTACAATGGGATACTTCTGAACTCAATGTAGCTTACGGTAACAAAGGAAATATCCTCAGTTGAAAAATTGAAAGAAGCTTTCCTAGAATCTTCTTGGTGATGTGTGAATTGATCTCACAGAGTTACACTTACGTTTCCTGCAACAGACCGTAATCACTGTTTTTGGGAACGGGAGAAGGACTCTATGGATCGAATTGAGGCCTACGCTGATAAAGGAAATATCATCAGTTCAAAACGTGAAAGAAGCTTTCTGAGAAACTTCCTTGTGATCTGTGAGTTCCTCTCACAGAGATTCAGCTTATTTCTCACGAAGCAGTTGGCTAACACTATTTTCGTGAAATCTGCAAAGTGAGATTTGGGAGCCGTTACGGGCTCATGGTGAAAAAGGAAATATCCTCAGATAATAACTAGAGAGAAGGTTTCAGAGAGATTGCTTTCTGATGTGTGACTTCAACACACAGAGTTCCAACATTCCCTTCTTGGAACAGTTTACTCACTCTGTTGTGTTGGGTTCAGCAAAGTGATATTTGGGAGCTAATTGAGGGCTCTGGTGAAAAAGGAAATGTCCTCAGATAATAACTAGAGAGAAGCTTTCTGAGAGATTGCTTTCTGATATGTCACTTTATCACACAGAGATCCACACTTCCCTTCTTGGAACAGTTTTCTAACTCTGTTATCTTGTGTTATACAAAGTGATAATTCTGAAATCATCGAGGCCTATGGTGAAAAAGGAAATATCCTCAAATGAAACCTGGAAAGAAGCCTTCTGAGAAAGTGCATTTTGATGTGTGAATGCAACTCACAGAGTTACACCTTTCTCTTCAGTGTTCAGTGTACTCACACAGTTTTCTGGAAATCTGCAATGGGATACTTCTGAACGCATTGAAGCTTACGGTAACAAATGAAATATCCTCAGTTGAAAACTAGAAAGAAGGTTTCCTAGAAACTTCTTGGTGATGTGTGAATTCATCTCACAGAGTTACATTTATGTTTCCTGCAACAGTCCATTATCACTGTTTTTGAGGAACCTGAGAAGGAGTATTTTGGATCCCATTAAGGCCTACGCTGATAAAGGAAATATCATCAGTTCAAAACGTGAAAGAAACTTTCTGAGAAACTTAATTGTGATCTGTGATTTCCTCTCAGAGAGTTACAGCTTAATTCTCAGGAAGCAGTTCGCTAACACTCTTTTCGTGGAATCTGCAAAGTGAGATTTGGGAGCCCATATGGGCCAATGGTGATAAAGGAAATATCGTGAGATAATAAGTAGAGAGAAGCTTTCTGAGAGATTGCTTTCTGATGTGTGACTTCATCACACTGATTTCCACCCTTCCGTTCTTGGAACAGTCTGCTAACTCTGTTATCTTGTGTTCTGCAAAGTGTTATTTGGGAGCTCAGTGAGGGTTATGGTGAAAAAGGAAATATCCTCAGTTGAAAACTAGAAAGAAGCTTTCCAGGAAACTTCTTGGTGATGTGTGAATTCATTTCACAGAGTTCCACTTATATTTACTTCCACAGTCCATTATCACTGTTTCTGAGGAACCTGAGAAGGACTTCTTTGGATCGCATTGAGGCCTATGCTGATAAAGGAAATATCATCAGTTCAAAACCTGAAGGAAGCTTTCTGAGAAACTTCTATGTGATTTGTGAATTTCTCTCACAGAGTTACAGCTTAGTTCTCAGGAAGCAGTTTACTAACACTTTTTTCGTGGAATCTGCAAAGTGAGATTTGGGAGCCCATAGGGGCCCATGGTGAAAAAGGAAATATCCTCAGATAATAACTAGAGAGAACTTTCTGAGAGATTGCTTTCTAATATGTGACTTCATCACACAGAGTTCCAACCTTCCCTTCTTGGAACAGTTTGCTAACTCTGTTATCTTGTGTTCTGCAAAGTGATATTTGGGAGCTCATTGAGGGCTGTGGTGAAAAAGGAAATATCCTCAGATGAAAACTGGAAAGAAGCCTTCTGAGAAACTGCATTGTGATGTGTGAATGCAACTCACAGCGTTACACCTTTCTCTTCATTGTTCAGTGTGCTAACACAGTTTTCTGGAAATCGGCAATGGGATACTTCTGAACTCAATGAAGCTTACGGTGACAAACGAAATATCCTCAGTTGAAAACTAGGAAGAAGCTTTCATAGAAACTTCTTGGTGATGTGTGAATTCATCTCATAATGTTACACTTATGTTTCGTGCAACAGTCTATTATCACTATTTGTGAGGAACCTGAGAAGGAATTCTTAGGATCGCATTGAGGCCTACGCTGATAAACAAATATTAGTCATTTCAAAACGTGAACGAAGCTTTCTGAGAAACTTCTTTGTGATTGTGAATTCCTCTCACAGAGTTACAGCTTAGTTCTCAGGAAGCAGTTTGCTAACACACTTTTCGTGTAATCTGCAAAGTGAGATTTGGGAGCCCCTAGGGGCCCATGGTGAAAAAGGAAGTATCCTCAGATAATACTAGAGAGAAGCTTTCTGAGAGATTGCTTTCTGATGTGTGACTTCATCACACAGAGTTCCACCCGTTCCCTTCTTGGAACAGTTTGCTAACTCTGTTATCTTGTGTTCTGCAGAGTGGTATTTGGGAGCACATTGAGGGTAATGGGGAAAAAGGAAATATCCTTAGATGAAAACTGGAAAGAAGCCTTTTGAGAAACTGCATTGCAATGTGTGAATGCAATTCACAGAGTTACACCTTTCTCTTCAGTGTTCTGTTTGCTGACACACTTTTTCTGGAAATGTGCAATGGGATACTTCTGAAGCGCAATGAAGCTTACGGTGACAAAGGAAATATCCTCAGATGAAAAATAGAAAGAAGCTTTCCTAGAAACTTCTTGGTGATGTGTGAATTCATCTCACAATGTTACACTTATGTTTCGTGCAACAGTCCATTATCACTATTTTTGCGGAACCTGAGAAGGAATTCTTAGGATCGCATTTAGGCCTACGCTGATAAATAAAATATCTTCATTTCAAAACGTGAAAGAAGGTTTCTGAGAAACTTCCTTGTGATCTGCGAATTCCTCTCACAGAGTTACAGCTTAGTTCTCAGGAAGCAGTTTGCTAACACTCTTTTCGTGGAATCTGTAAAGTAAGATTTGGGAGCCCATAGGGGCCCATGGTGAAAAAGGAAATATCGTCAGAAAATAACTAGAGAGAAGCTTTCTGAGAGATTGCTTTCTGATGTGTGACTTCATCACACAGAGTTCCACCCTTCCCTTCTTGGAACAGTTTGCTAACTCTGTTATCTTGTGTTCTGCAATGTGATATTTGGGAGCTCATTGAGGGCTATGGTGAAAAAGGAAATATCCTCAGATGAAAACTGAAAAGAAGCCTTCTGAGAAACTGCATTTCGATGTGTGAATGCAACTCACAGAGTTACACCTTTCTCTTCAGTGTTCTGTTTGCTGACACACTTTTCTGGAAATGTGCAATGGGATACTTCTGAACGCAATGAAGCTTACGGTGACAAAGGAAATATCCTCAGATGAAAACTATAAAGAAGCTTTGTTAGAAACTTCTTGGTGATGTGTGAATTCATCTCACAGAGTTACACTTATGTTTCGTGCAACAGTCCATTATCACTAGTTTTGAGGAACCTGAGAAGGAATTCTTAGGATCGCATTGAGGCCTACGCTGATAAAGGAAATATCATCAGTTCAAAACGTGAAAGAAGCTTTCTGAGAAACTTCTCTGTGATCTATGAATTCCTCTCACAGAGTTACAGCTTAGTTCTCAGGAAGCAGTTTGCTAACACTCTTTTCGTGGAATCTGTAAAGTGAGATTTGGGAGCCCATAGGGGCCCATGGTGAAAAAGGAAATATCCTCAGATAATAACTAGAGAGAAGCTTTCTGAGAGATTGCTTTCTGATGTGTGACTTCATCACACAGAGTTCCACCCTTCCCTTCTTGGAACAGTTTGCTAACTCTGTTATCTTGTGTTCTGCAAAGTGATATTTGGGAGCTCATTGAGGGCTATGGTGAAAAAGGAAATATCCTCAGATCAAAACTGGAAAGAAGCCTTCTGAGAAACTGCATTGTGATGTGTGAATGCAACTCACAGAGTTACACCTTTCTCTTCAGTGTTCAGTGTGCTGCACACAGTTTTCTGTAAATCTGCAATGGGATACTTCTGAACGCAATGAAGCTTACGGTGACAAAGGAAATATCCTCAGATGAAAACTAGAAAGAACCATTCATAGAAACTCCCTGGTGATTTGTGAATTCATCCCACAGAGTTACATTATATTTCATGCAGCATTCAATTATCACTGGTATTGAGGAACCTGAGAAGGATTTCTTCAGATCGCATTGAGGCCTATGTTGATAAAGGAAATATCATCAGTTCAAAACTGGAAAGAAGCTTTCTGGGAACCTTATTTGTGATCTGTGAATTCCTCTCACAGAGTTAAAGCTTAGTTTTCAGGAAGCAGACTGCTAACACTCTTTTCGTGGAATCTGCAAAGTGAGATTTTGGAGCCCTACGGGCCCATGGTGAAAAAGGAAATATCCTCAGATAATAACTAGAGAGAAACTTACTGAGATATTGTTTTCTGATGTGTGACTTCATCACACAGAGTTCCACCCTTCCCTTCTTGGAACAGTTTGCTAACTCTGTTATCTTGTGTTCTGCAAAGTGATATTTGGGAGCTCATTGAGGGCTATGGTGAAAAAGGAAATATCCTCAGATCAAAACTGGAAAGAAGCCTTCTGAGAAACTGCATTGCGATGTGTGAATGCAACTCACAGAGTTACACCTTTCTCTTCAGTGTTCAGTGTGCTAACACAGTTTTCTGGAAATCTGCAATGGGATACTTCTGAACGCAATGAAGCTTACGGTGACAAAGGAAATATCCTCAGATGAAAACTAGAAGAAGCTTTCCTAGAAACTTCTTCGTGATGGTGAATTCATCTCACAAGTTACACTTATGTTTCTGCAACAGTCCATTATCACTTTTTTGAGGAACCTGAGAAGACTTCTTTGGATACATTGAGGCTACGCTGACAAAGGAAATATCATGAGTTCAAAACGTGAAAGAAGCTTTCTGAGAAACTTCTTTGTGATCTGAATTCTCTCACAGACTTACAGCTTAGTTCTCAGGAAGCAGTTTGCAAACACTCTTCTCGTGGAATCTGCAAAGTGAGATTTGGGAGCCCATAGGGGCCCATGTAAAAAGGAATATCTCGATAATAACTAGAGAGAAGCTTTCAGAGAGGTTGCTTTCTGAGTGTGACTTCATCACACAGAGTTCCACCCTTCCCTTCTTGGAAACAGCTAACTCTGTTATCTTGTGTTCTGCAAAGTGATATTTGGGAGCTCATTAGGGTCTATGGTGAAAAAGGAAATATCTCAGATGAAAATGGAAAGAAGCCTTCTGAGAAACTGCATTGCGACTGTGTGAATGCAACTCACAGAGTACACCTTTCTCTTCAGTGTTCAGTGTGCTAACACGGTTTTCTGGAAATCTGCAATGGGATACTTCTGAATGCAATGAAGCTTACGGTGACAAAGGAAATATCCTCAGATGAAAACTAGAAAGAAGCTTTCCTAGAAACTTCTTGGTGATGTGTGAATTCATCTCACAGAGTTACACTTATGTTTCCTGCAACAGTCCATATCACTGTTTTTGAGGAACCTGAGAATGACTTCTTTGGATCGCATTGAGGCCTACGCTGATGAAGGAAATATCATCAGTTCAAAACGTGAAAGAAGCTTTCTGAGAAACTTTTTTGTGATCTGTGAATTCCTCTCTCAGAGTTACAGCTTAGTTCCAGGAAGCAGTTTGCTAACACTCTTTTCGTGGAATCTGCAAAGTGAGATTTGGGAGCCCATATGGGCCCATGGTGAAAAGGAAATATCCTCAGATAATAACTAGAGAGAAGCTTTCTGAGAGATTGCTTTCTGATGTGTGACTTCATCACACAGAGTTCCACCGTTCCCTTCTTGGAACAGTTTGCTAACTCTGTTATCTTGTGTTCTGCAAGTGATATTTGGGAGCTCATTGAGGGCTATGGTGAAAAAGGAAATATCCTCAGATGAAAACTGGAAAGAAGCCTTCTGAGAAACTGCATTGCGATGTGTGAATGCAACTCACAGAGTTACACCTTTCTCTTCAGTGTTCAGTGTGCTAACACAGCTTTCTGGAATCTGCAATGGGATACTTCTGAACGTAATGAGCTTACTGTGACAAAGGAAATATCCTCAGATGAATACTGAAAGAAGCTTTCCTAGAAACTTCTTGGTGATGTGTGAATTCATCTCACAGACTTACAGCTTATGTTTCTTGCAACAGTCCATTATCACTGTTTTTGAGGAACCTGAGAAGGACTTCTTTGGATCGCATTGAGGCCTACGCTGATAAATAAATATCATCAGTTCAAACGTGAAAGAAGCTTTCTGAGAAAGTTCTTTGTGATCTGTGAATTCCTCTCACAGAGTTACAGCTTAGTTCTCAGGAAGCAGTTTGCTAACACTCTTTCGTGGAATCTGCAAAGTGAGATTTGGGAGCCCGTTGCTGCCCATGGTGAAAAAGGAAATATCCTCAGGTAATAACTACAGAGAAGCTTACTGAGAGATTGCTTTCTGATGTGTGACTTCATCACACAGAGTTCCACCCTGCCCTTCTTGGAACAGTTGCTAACTCTGTTATCTTGTGTTCTGCCAAAGTGATATTTGGGAGCTCATTGAGGGCTATGGTGAAAAACGAAATATCCTCAGATGAAAACTGGAAAGAAGCCTTCTGTAGAAACTGCATTGCGATGGGTGAATGCAACTCACAGAGTTACACGTTTCTCTTCAGTGTTCAGTGTGCTAACATAGTTTACTGGAAATCTGCAATGGGATACTATCTGAACGCAATGAAGCTTACGGTGACAAAGGCAAATATCCTCTGTTGAAAACGAGAAAGAAGCTTACATAGAAACTTCTTCGTGATGTGTGAATTCATCTAACAGAGTTACACTTATGTTTCCTGCAACAGTCCATTATCACTGTTTTTGAGGAACCTGAGAAGGAATTCTTTGGATCGCATTGAGGCCTATGCTGATAAAGGAAATATCATCAGTTCAAAACGTGAAAGAAGCTTTCTGAGAAACTTCTTTGTGATCTGTGAATTCCTCTCACAGAGTTACAGCTTAGTTCTCAGGAAGCAGTTTGCTAACACTCTTTTCGTGGAATCTGCAACGTGAGATTTGGGAGCCCATAGGGGCCCATGGTGAAAAAGGAAATATCCTCAGATAATAACTAGAGAGAAGCTTTCTGAGAGATTGCTTTCTGATGTGTGACTTCATCACACAGAGTTCCACGCTTCCCTTCTTGGAACAGTTTGCTAACTCTGTTATCTTGTGTTCTGCAAAGTGATATTTGGGAGCTCATTGAGGGCTATGGTGAAAAAGGAAATAATCTCAGATGAAAACTGGAAAGAAGCCTCTGAAAAACTGCATTGCGACGTGTGAATGCAACTCACAGAGTAACACCTTTCTCTTCAGTGTTCAGTGTGATTACACGGTTTTCTGGAAATCTGCAAGGGGATATTTCTGAACGCCTTGAAGCTTTCGGTGACAAAGGAAATATCCTCAAATGAAAACTAGAAAGAAGCTTTCGTAGAAAATTCTTTGTGATGTGTGAATTCATCTCACAGTTTTACACAGATGTTTCGTGCAACAGTCCGTTATCACTGTTTTTGAGGAACCTGAGAAGGACTTCTTTGGATCGCATTGAGGCCTACGCTGATAAAGGAAACATCATCAGTTCACAACGTGATAGAAGCTTTGTGAGAAACTTCTTTGTGATCTGTGAATTCCTCTCACAGAGTTACAGCTTAGTTCTCAGGAAGCAGTTTGGTAGCACACTTTTCGTGGAATCTGCAAAGTAGATTTGGGAGCCCCTATGGGCCTACATTGAAAAAGGGAAAGTACTCAGATAATAACTAGAGAGAAGCTTTCTGAGAGATTGCTTTCTGATGTGTGACTTCATCACACAGAGTTCCACCCTTCCCTTCTTGGAACAGTATGCTAACTCTGTTATCTTGTGTTCTGCAAAGTGATATTTGGGAGCTCATTGAGGGGTATGGTGAAAAACGAAATATCCTCAGATGAAAAAAGGAAAGAAGCCTTCTGAGAAACTGCATTGTGACGTGTGAATGCAACTCAAAGAGTAACACCTTTCTCTTCAGTGTTCAGTGTGATAACACTGTTTTCTGGAAATCTGCCAGGGGATATGTCTGAAGACACTGAAGCTTACGGTGACAAAGGAAATATCCTCAGATGAAAAGTAGAAAGAAGCTTTCCTAGAAACTTCTTTGGGATGTGTGAATTCATCTCACTTAGTTACACTTATGATTCCTGCAACAGTCTAGTATCACTGATTTTGAGGAACCTGAGAAGGATTTCTTTGGATCGCATTGAGGCCTACGCTGAGAAAGGAAATATCATCAGTTCAAAACGTGAAAGAAGCTTCCTGAGAAACTTCTTTGTGATCTGTGAATTCCTCTCACAGAGTTACGGCTTAGCTCTCAGGAAGCAGATTGCTAACACTCTTTTCCTGGAATCTGCAAAGTAGATTTGGGATCCCATAGTTGTCCATGCTGAAAATGCATATATCCTCAGATAATAACTTGAGAGAAGCTTCATGTGAGATTGCTTTCTGATGGGTGACTTCATCACACAGAGTTCCCCCCATCCCTTCCTGCAACAGTGTGCTAACTCTGTTATCTTGTGTTCTGCAAAGAGATATTATGGTGCTCATTGAGGGCTATGGTGAAAAAGGAAATATCCTCAGATGAAAAGTGGAAAGAAGCCTTCTAAGAGACTGCATTGCCATGTGTGAATGCCACTCACAGAGTTACACCTTTCTCTTCAGTGTTCAGTGTGCTGACACAGTTTTCTGGCAATCTGCAATGGGATACTTCTGAACGCAATGAAGCTTACGGTGACAAAGGAAATATCCTTGGTTGAAAACTAGAGAGAAGCTTTTCCAGAAACTTATTGGTGATGTGTGAATTCATCTCACAGAGTTCCACTTATATTTCCTGACACCGTCCTTTATCACTGTTTTTGAGAAACCTGAGAAGGACTTCTTTGGATCACATTGAGGCCTACGCTGATAAAGGAAATATCATCAGTTCAAAACGTGAAAGAAGCTTTCTGAGAAACTTCTTTCTGATCTGTGAATTCCTCTCGCAGAGTTACAGCTTAGTTCTCAGGAAGCTGTTTGCTAACATTCCTTTCGTGGAATCTGCAAAGGGAAATTTGGGAGCCAATAGGGGACCATGGTGAAAAAGGAAATATCCTCAGATAATAAGAAGGGAGAAGCTTTCTGAGAGATTGCTCTCTGATATGTGACTTCATCACACAGGGTTCCACCCTTCCCTTCTTGGAACAGCATGCTAACTCTGTTGTCTTGTGTTCTGCAAAGTGATATTTGGGAGCTGATTGGGGGCTATGGTGAAAAAGGAAATATCCTCAGATCAAAACTGGAAAGAAGCCTTCTGAGAAAATGCATTGCAATGTGTGAATGCAACTCACAGCGTTACACCTTTCTCTTCAATGTTCAGTGTGCTAACACAGTTTTCTGGAAATCTGCAGTGGGATACTTCTGAATGCAATGACGCTAACGGTGACAAAGGAAATATCCTCAGTTGAAAACGAGAAAGAAGTTTTCCTAGAAACTTCTTGGTGATGTGTGAATTGATCTCACAGAGTTACACTTACGTTTCCTGCAACAGTCCATTATCACTATTTTTGAGGAATCTGAGAATGACTTCTTTGGATCACATTGTGGCCTACGCTGATAAAGGAAATATCATCAGTTCAAAACGTGAAAGAAGCATTCTGAGAAACTTCTTTGTGATCTGTGAATTCCTCTCACTGAGTTACAGCTTAGTTCTCAGGAAGCAGTTTGCTAACGCTCATTTCGTGGAATCTGGAAAGTGAGATTTGGGAGCCCATATGGGCCCAAGGTGAAAAGGGTAGTATCCTCAGATAATAAGTAGAGAGAAGCTTTCTGAGAGATTCCTTTCTGATGTGTGACTTCATCTCACAGATTTCCACCCTTCCCTTCTTGGGAAAGTTTGCTAAGTCTGTTATCTTGTGTTATGCAAAGTGATGATTTGAAACTGATTGAGGGCTACGGTGGAAAAGGAAATATCCTCAGATGAAAACTGGAAAGAAGCCTTCTGAGAAACTGCATTGTGATGTGTGAATGCAACTCACAGACTTATACCTTTGTTCCCAGTGTTCAGTGAGCTAACACTGTTTTCTGGAAATCTGCAATGGGAGACTTCTGAACTCAATGAAGCTTATGGTGACAAAGGAAACATCCTCAGATGCAAACTAGAAAGAAGCTTTCCTAGAAACTTCTTGGTGATGTGTGAATTCATCTCACAGAGTTACACTTCTGTTTCCTCCAACAGTCCATAATCACTGTTTTTGAGGAACCTGAGAAGACTTCTTTGGATCGCGTTGAGGTCTGCGCTGATAAAGGATATATCATCAGTTCAAAACGTGAATGAAGCTTTCTGAGAAACTACTTTGTGATCTGTGAATTCCTCTCACAGTGTTACAGCTTAGTTCTCAGTAAGGAGTTTGCTAACACTCTTTTCGTGGAATCTGCAAAGAGAGATTTGGGAGCCCACACTGGCCCATGGTGAAAAAGGAAATATCCTCAGATAATAAGTAGAGAGAAGGTTTCTGAGAGATTGCTTTCTGATGTGTGACTTCGTCACACAGAGTTCCACACTTCCCTTCTTGGAACAGTTTGCTAACTCTGTTATCTTCTGTTCTGCAAAGTGATATTTGGGAGCTCATGGGGCGCTGTGGTGGAAAAGGAAATATCCTCAGATGAAAACTGGAAAGAAGCCTTCTGACAAACTGCATTGCGATGTGTGAAGGCAAGTCACGGAGTTACACCTTTCTCTTCAGTGTTCAGTGTGCTAACACAGTTTTCTGGAAATCTGCAATGGGATACTTTTGAACGCAATGACGCTTACGGTGAAAAAGGAAATATCCTCAGATGAAACCTTGAAAGAAGCTTTCCTAGAAACTTCTTGGTGATGTGTGAATTCATCTCACAGAGTTACACTTATGTTTCCTGCAACAGTCCATTATCACTGTTTTTGAGGTAACTGAGAAGGAATACTTTGGATCGCATTGAGGCCTACGATGATAAATAAAGTAGCATCAGTTCAAAACGTGAAAGAAGCTTCCTGAGAAACTTCTTTGTAATCGGTGAATTCCTCTCAGAGAGTTACAGCTGAGTTCTCTGGAAGCAGTTTGCTAATACTATTTTCGTGGAATCTGCAAAGTGAGATTTGGGAGCCCATAGGGGCCCATGGTGAAAAAGGAAATATCCTCAGATAATAACTAGAGAGAAGCTTTCTGAGAGATTGCTTTCTGATGTGTGACTTCATCACACAGAGTTCCACCCTTCCCTTCTTGGAACAGTTTGCTAACTCTGTTATCTTGTGTTCTGCAAAGTGATATTTGGGAGCTCATTGAGGGCTATGGTGAAAAAGGAAATATCCTCAGATGAAAACTGGAAAGAAGCCTTCTGAGAAACTGCATTGCGATGTGTGAATGCAACTCACAGAGTTACACCTTTCTCTTCAGTGTTCAGTGTGCTAACACAGTTTTCTGGAAATCTGCAATGGGATACTTCTGAATCGCAATGAAGCTTACGGTGACAAAGGAAATATCCTCAGTTGAAAACTAGAAAGAAGCTTCCTAGAAACTTCTTGGTGATGTGTGAATTCATCTCACAGAGTTACACTTATGTTTCATGCAGCAGTCCATTATCACTGCTTTTGAGGAACCTGAGAAGGACTTCTGTGGATCGCATTGAGGCCTACGCTGATAAAGGAAATATCATCAGTTCAAAACGTGAAAGAAGCTTTCTGAGAAACTTCTTTGTGATCTGTGAATTCCTCTCACAGAGTTACAGCTTAGTTCTCACAAGGCAGGTTGATAACACTCTTTTCGTGAAATCTGCAAAGTGAGATTTGGGATCCTATAGGGTCCCATGGTGAAAAAGGAAATATCCTCAGATAATAACTAGAGAAGCTTGCTGAGAGATTGCTTTCTATTGTGTGACTTCATTGCACAGAGTTCCACCCTTCTCTTCTTGGAACAGTTTGCTAACTCTGTTATCTTGTGTTCTGCAAAGTGTTATTTGGGAGCTCATTGAGGGCTTTGGTGAAAAAGGAATTATCCTCAGATGAAAACTGGAAAGAAGCCTTCGGAGAAACTGCATTTCGATGTGTGAATGCAACTCACAGAGTTACACGTTTCTCTTCAGTGTTCAGTTTGCTAACACAGTTTTCTGGAAATCTGCAATGGGATACTTCTGAACGCAATGAAGCTTATGGTGACAAAGGAAATATCCTCAGATGAAAACTAGAAAGAAGCTTTCCTAGAAACTTCTTGGTGATGTGTGAATTCATCTCACAGAGTTACACTTATGTTTCTTGCAGCAGTCCATTATCACTGTTTTTGAGGAACATGAGAAGGACTTCTTTGGATCGCATTGAGGCCTATGCTGATAAAGGAAATATCATCAGTTCTAAACGTGAAAGAAGCTTTCTGAGAAACTTCTTTGTGATCTGTGAATTCCTCTCACAGACTTACAGCTTAGTTCTCAGGAAGCAGTTTGCTAACACTCTTTTCGTGGAATCTGCAAAGTGAGATTTGGGAGCCCATAGGGGCCCATGGTGAAAAAGAATTATCCTCAGATACAAACTAGAGAGAAGCTTGCTGAGAGATTGCCTTCTGATGTGTGACTTCATCACACAGAGTTCCACCCTTCCCTTCTTGGAACAGTTTGCTAACTCTGTTATCTTGTGTTCTGCAAAGTGATATTTGGGAGCTCATTGAGGGCTATGGTGAAAAGGAAATATCCTCAGATGAAAACTGGAAAGAAGCCTTCTGAGAAACTGCATTGCGATGTGTGAATGCAACTCACAGAGTTACACCTTTCTCTTCAGTGTTCAGTGTGCTAACACAGTTTTCTGGAAATCTGCAATGGGATACTTCTGAACGCAATGAAGCTTACGGTGACAAAGGAAATATCCTCAGATGAAACTAGAAAGAAGCTTTCCTAGAAACTTCTTGGTGATGTGTGAATTCATCTCACAGAGTTACACTTATGTTTCCTGCAACAGTCCATTATCACTGTTTTTGAGGAACCTGAGAAGGATTCTTTGGATCGATTGAGGCCTACGCTGATAAAGGAATATCATCAGTTCAAAACGTGAAAGAAGCTTTCTGAGAAACTTCTTTGTGATCTGTGAATTCCTCTCACAGAGTTACAGCTTAGTTCTCAGGAAGCAGTTTGCTAACACTCTTTCGTGGAATCTGCAAAGTGAGATTTGGGAGCCCATAGGGGCCCATGGTGAAAAGGAAATATCCTCAGATAATAAGTAGAGAGAAGCTTTCTGAGAGATTGCTTTCTGATGTGTGACTTCATCACACAGAGTTCCACCCTTCCCTTCTTGGAACAGTTTGCTAACTCTTTATCTTGTGTTCTGCAAGTGATATTGGGAGCTCCTTGAGGGCTATGGTGAAAAAGGAAATATCCTCAGATGAAAACTGGAAAGAAGCCTTCTGAGAAACTGCACTTGCGATGTGTGAATGCAACTCACAGAGTACACCGTTTCTCTTCAGTGTTCAGTGTGCTAACACAGTTTTCTGGAAATCTGCAATGGGATACTTCTGACGCAATGAAGCTTACGGTGACAAAGGAAATATCCTCAGTTGAAAACTAGAAAGAAACTTCCTTAGAAAACTTCTTGGTGATGTGTGAATTCATCTCCCAATGATTACACTTATGTTTCATGCAACAGTCCATTATCACTGTTTTTGAGGAACCTGAGAAGGACTTCTGTGGATCGCATTGAAGCCTACGCTGATAAGGAAATATCATCAGTTAAAACGTGAAAGAAGCTTTCTGAGAAACTCCTTTGTGATCTGTGAATTCCTCTCACAGAGTTACACCTTAGTTTCAGGAAGCAGTTTGCTAACACTCTTTTCGTGAATCTGCAAAGTGAGATTTGGGAGCCCATAGGGGCCCATGGTGAAAAAGGAACTATCCTAGATAATAACTAGAGAGAAGCTTTCTGAGAGATTGCTTTCTGATGTGTGACTTCATCACACAGAGTTCCACCCTTCCCTTCTTTGAACAGTTTGCTAACTCTGTTATCTTGTGTTCTGCAAAGTGATATTTGGGAGCTCATTGAGGGCAAGGGGGAAAAAGGAAATATCTCAGATGAAAAATGGAAAGAAGCCTTCTGAGAAACTGCATTGCGACGTGTGAATGCAACTCACAGAGTAACACCTTTCTCTTCAGTGTTCATGTGATAACACAGTTTTCTGGAAATCTGCAAGGGGATACTTCTGAACGCGAATGAAGCTTACTGGTGACGAAGGAATATCCTTCAGATGAAAACTAGAAATGAACTTTCGTAGAAACTTCTTGGTGATGTGTGAATTCATCTCACAGTTTACACTATGTTTCCTGCAACAGTCCATTATCACTGTTTTTGAGGAACCTAGAGAAGGACTTCTTTGGATCGCATTGAGGCCTACGCTGATAAAGGAAATATCATCAGTTCAAATTGTGAAAGAAGCTTTCTGAGAAACTTCTTTGTGATCTGTGAATTCCTCTCACAGAGTTACAGCTTAGTTCTCAGGAAGCAGTTTGTAACACTCTTTTCGTGGAATCTGCAAAGTGAGATTTGGGAGCCCATAGTGGCCCATGTTGAAAAAGGAATATATCCTCAGATAATAACTAGAGAGAAGCTTTCTGAGAGATTGCTTTCTGATGTGTGACTTCATCACACAGAGTTCCACCCTTCCCTTCTTTGAACAGTTTGCTAACTCTGTTATCTTGTGTTCTGCAAAGTGATATTTGGGAGCTCATTGAGGGCAAGGGGGAAAAAGGAAATATCCTTAGATGAAAAATGGAAAGAAGCCTTTGAGGAACTGCATTTCAATTTGTGAATGCAACTCACAGAGTTACACCTTTCTCTTCAGTGTTCAGTGTGATAACACTGTTTTCTGGAAATCTGCAATGGGATACTTTCTGAACGACAATGAAGCTTACGGTGACAAAGGAAATATCCTCAGATGAAAAGTAGAAAGAAGCTTTCCTAGAAACTTCTTGGTGATGTGTGAATTCATCTCACAGAGTTACACTTATGATTCCTGCAACAGTCTAGTATCACTGATTTTTGAGGAACCTGAGAAGGATTTCTTTGGATCGCATTGAGGCCTACGCTGATAAAGGAAATATCATCAGTTCAAACGTGAAGAAGCTTTCTGAGAAACTTCTTTGTGATCTGTGAATTCCTCTCACAGAGTTACAGCTTAGTTCTCAGGAAGCAGTTTGCTAACACTCTTTTCGTGGAATCTGCAAAGTAGATTTGGGAGCCCATAGTGGGTCCGTGCTGAAAAAGGAATATATCCTCAGATAATAACTTGAGAGAAGCTTTCATGTAGAGATTGCTTTCTGATGGCTGACTCATCACACAGAGTTCCACCCTTCCCTTCTTGGCAACAGTTTGCTAACCTCTGTTATCTTGTGTTCTGCAAAGTGATATTTGGAAGCTCATTGAGGGCTATGGTGAAAAAGGAAATATCCTCAGAAGAAAAGTGGAAAGAAGCCTTCTGAAGAGACTGCATTGCCATGTGTGAATGCCACTCACAGAGTTACACCTTTCTCTTCAGTGTTCAGTGTGCTGACACAGTTTCTGGAAATCTTCAACGGGATACTTCTGAACGCAACGAAGCTTACGGAGACAAGGGAATATCCTAAGGATGAAACTAGAAGAAGCTTTCCCTTAGAAACTTCTTTGGTGATTTGTGAATTCATCTCACAGAGTTACACTTATGTTTCCTGCAACAGTCCATATCACTCTTTTTGAGGAACCTGAGAAGGACTTCTTTGATCGCATTGAGGCCTACGCTGATAAAGGAAATATCATGAGTTCAAAACGTGAAAGAGCTTTCTGAGAAACAGCTTCTTTGTGATCGTTGAATTCCTCTCACATAGGTACAGCTTAGTTCTCAGGAAGCAGTTTTGCTAACATTTCCTTCGTTGAGAACCTGGCAAAGTGACATTTATGGAGAGCCCATAGGGGCCCATGGGTGAAAAAGGAAATATTCTCAGATAATAACTAGAGAGAAGCTTTCTGAGAGATTGCTTTCTGATGTGTGACTACATCACACAGAGTTCCACCCTTCCCTTCTTGGAACAGTTTGATAACTCTGTTATCTTGTGTCCTGCAAGGTGATATTTGGGAGCTCATTGAGGGCTATGGTGAAAAAGGAAATATCTTCAGATGAAAACTGGAAAGAAGCTTTCTGAGAAACTGCATTGTGATGTGTGAATGCAACTCACAGAGTTAACCCTTTCTCTTCAGTGTTCAGTGTGCTAACACAGTTTTTGGAAATCTGCAGGGGGATACTTCTGAACGCAATCCAGCGTTCGGTGACTAAGGAAATATCCTCAGATGAAAACTCGAAAGAAATTCTTCTCACAAAACTTGTTGGTGAATTGTGAATTCATCTCACACTAGTTACACTTATGATTCCTGCAACAGTTCGATTATCACTATTTTTGAGGAACCTGAGAAGGACTTCTTTGGATCGCATTGAGGCCTACGCTGATAAAGGAAATAACATCAGTTCAAAACGTGAAAGAAGCTTTCTGAGAAACTTCTTTGTGATCTGTGAATTCCTCTCACAGAATTACACTCATTTTCTCAGGAGCAGTTTGCTAACACTCTTTTCGTGGAATCTGCAAGTGAGATTTGGGAGCCCATAGGGCCCATGGTGAAAAAGGAAATATCCTCAATAATAACTAGAGAGAGCTTTCTGAGAGATTGCTTTCTGATGTGTGACTTCATCACACAGAGTTCCACCTTTCCCTTCTTGGAACAGTTGCTAACTCTGTTATCTTGTGTTCTGCAAAGTGATATTGGGAGCTCATTGAGGGCTATGGTGAAAAAGGAATAATCTCAGATGAAAACTGGAAAGAAGCCTTCTGAAAACTGCATTGCGATGTGTGAATGCAACTCACAGAGTTAAACCTTTCTCTCAGTGTTCAGTGTGACAACAGTTTTCTGGAAATCTGCAAGGGATATTTCTGAACCTGAAGCTTTCGGTGACAAGGAAATATCCTCAAATGAAAACTAGAAAGAAGCTTCTAGAAACTTCTTTGTGATGTGTGAATTCATCTCACAGTTTTACACAATGTTTCTAACAGTCCTATCACTGTTTTTGAGGAACCTGAGAAGGACTTCTTTGGATCGCATTGAGGCCTACGCTATAAGGAAATACATCAGTTCAAACGTGAAAGAAGCTTCTGAAAACTTCTTTGTGATCTGTGAATTCCTCTCACGGTTACAGCTTAGTTCTCAGGAAGCAGTTGTAGCACACTTTTCGGAACTGCAAGTAGATTTGGGAGCCCTAGGCCATATTGAAAGGAAATACTCAGATAATAACTAGAGAGAAGCTTTCTGGAGATTGCTTTCTGATGTGTACTTCATCACACAGAGTTCCACCCTCCCTTCTTGGAACAGTTGCTACTCTGTATCTTGTGTTCTGCAAAGTGATATTTGGGAGCTCATTGAGGGTATGTGAAAAAAAATATCCTCAGATGAAAAGGAAAGAAGCCTTCTAGAAACTGCTTGTGACGTGTGAATGCAACTCAAGAGTACACCTTTCTCTTCAGTGTTCAGTTGATAACACTGTTTTCGGGAAATCTGCAGGGTATTCTGAAGACATGAAGCTACGGTGACAAGGAATATCCTCAGATGAAAAGTAGAAAGAAGCTTTCCTAGAAACTTCTTTGGGATGTGTGAATTCATCTCACAGTTCACTTATGTTTCCTGCAACAGTCCTGTATCACTGTTTTGAGGAACCTGAGAAGGATTTCTTTGGATCGCTTAGGCCTACGCTGAAAGGAAATATCATCAGTTCAAAGTGAAAGAAGCTTTCTGAGAAACTTCTTTGTGATCTGTGAATTCCTCTCACAGAGTTACGCTTAGTCTCAGGAACAGTTGCTAACACTCTTTCTGGAATCTGCAAAGTAGATTTGGGATCCCATAGTTGTCCATGCTGAAATGATATACCTCAGATATAACTTGAGAGAAGCTTTCATGTGAGATGCTTTCTGATGGTGACTTCATCACACAGAGTTCCCCCCTCCCTTCTGGAACAGTTTGCTAACTCTGTTATCTTGTGTTCTGCAAAGGATATTTGGGCTCTTGAGGGCTATGTGAAAAAGGAAATATCCTCAGATGAAAAGTGGAAAGAAGCCTTCTGAGAACTGCATTGCCATGTGTGAATGCACTCACAGAGTTACACCTTCTCTTCAGTGTTCATGTGCTGACACAGTTTTCTGGAATCTGCAATGGGATACTTCTGAACGCAATGAAGCTTACGGTGACAAAGGAAATATCCTGGTTGAAAACTAGAGAGAAGCTTTTCCAAAACTTCTTGGTGATGTTGGAATTCATCTCACAGAGTTACACTTATTTTCCTGCAACGTCCTTATCACTGTTTTTGAGAAACCTGAAAGGACTTCTTTGGATCCATTGAGGCCTACGCTGATAAAGGAATATCATCAGTTCAAAACGTGAAAGAAGCTTTCTGAGAAACTCTTTTGATCTGTGAATTCCTCTCGCAGTGTTACAGCTTAGTTCTCAGGAAGCAGTTTGCTAACATTCTTTCGTGGAATCTGCAAAGGGAAATTTGGGAGCCAATAGGGACCCATGGTGAAAAGGAAATATCTCAGATATAATAAGAGAGAAGCTTTCGAGATTGCTTCTGATTGTGACTTCATCACACAGGTTCCACCCTTCCTTCTGGGAACAGCATGCTAACTCTGTTTCTTGTTCTGCAAAGTGTATTTGGGAGCTATTGGGGCTATGGTGAAAAAGGAAATATCCTCAGAAAAAACTGGAAAGAAGCCTTCTGAGAAAATGCATTGCATGTGTGAATGCAACTCACAGGTTACACCTTCTCTTCATGTTCAGTTGCTAACACAGTTTTTCTGGAAATCTGCATGGGATACTTCTGAACTGCAATGACGCTTACGGTGACAAAGGAAATATCCTCAGTTGAAAACGAGAAAGAAGCTTTCCTAGAAACTTCTTGGTGATTGTGAATCATCTCACAGAGTTACCTTACGTTTCTGCAACAGTCCATTATCACTTTTTGAGGAACTGAGAAGACTTCTTGGATCACATTGGGCCTACGCTGATAAGGAAATATCATCAGTTCAAAACGTGAAAGAAGCTTCTGAAAACTTCTTTGTGATCTGTGAATTCCTCTCACGAGTTACAGCTTAGTTCTCAGGAAGCAGTTTGCTAACCTCTTTCGTGGAATCTGCAAAGTGAGATTTGGGAGCCCATATGGGCCCAAGGTGAAAAGGTATTCTCTCAGATAAATAGTAGAGAGAAGCTTTCTGAGAGATTGCTTTCTGATGTGACTTCATCTCACAGATTTCCACCCTTCCCTTCTTGGAAGTTTGCTAATCTGTTATTTGTGTTTCTGCAAAGTGATGATTTGAACTGATTGAGGGCTAGTGGAAAAGGAAATATCCTCAGATGAAAACTGGAAAGAACCTTCTGAGAAACTGCATTGTGATGTGTGAATGCAACTCACAGATATACCTTTCTTCCCAGTGTTCAGTGAGCTAACACGTTTTCTGGAAATCTGCAATGGGAACTCTGAACTCAATGAGCTTATGGGTGACAAAGGAAACATCCTCAGATGAAACTAGAAAGAGTTCCTAGAAACTTCTTGGTGATGTGTGAATTCATCTCACAGAGTTACACTTTGTTTCCTCAACAGTCCATATCACTGTTTTGAGGAACCTGAGAAGACTTCTTTGATCGCTTGAGGTGGCTGATAAAGGATATATCATCAGTTCAAAACGTGAAGAAGCTTTCTGAGAAACTACTTTGTGATCTGTGAATTCCTCTCACAGTGTTACAGCTTGTTCTCAGAGGAGTTTGCTAACACTCTTTTCGTGGAATCTGCAAGAGGATTTGGGAGCCCACTGGCCCATGGTGAAAAGAATATCTCAGATATAAGTAAGAGAGAAGGTTTCTGAGAGATTGCTTTCTGATGTGTGACTCTCACACAGATTTCCACCCTTCCCTTCTTGGAACAGTTTGTAACTCTGTTATCTTTGTTCTGCAAAGTGATATTTGGGAGCTCATGGGGCTTGGTGGAAAAGAAATATCCTCAGATAAAACTGGAAAGAAGCCTTCTGAGAAACTGCATTGCGATGTGTGAAGGCAATCCGAGTTACACCCTTTCTCTTCAGTGTTCAGTGTGCTAACACAGTTTTCTGGAAATCTCAATGGGATACTTTTGAACGCAATGAGCTTACGGTGAAAAAGAAATATCCTCAGATGAAACTTGAAAAAGCTTTCCTAAACTTCTTGGTGATGTGTGAATTCATCTCACAGTTTCACTTATGTTTCCTGCAACAGTCCATATCATTCACTGTTTTTGAGGTACTGAGAAGGAATCTTTGGATCGCATTGAGGCCTACGTGATATAAAGTAAATCAGTTCAAAACGTGAAAGAAGCTTCCTGAAAACTTTCTTTGTAATCGGTGAATTCCTCTCAAGAGTTACAGCTAGTTCTCGGAAGCAGTTTGCTAATACTCTTTTCGTGGAATCTGCAAAGTGAGATTTGGGAGCCCATAGGG
Organism: Rhinopithecus roxellana; assembly: GCF_007565055.1. Taxonomy (NCBI): domain Eukaryota; kingdom Metazoa; phylum Chordata; class Mammalia; order Primates; family Cercopithecidae; genus Rhinopithecus; species Rhinopithecus roxellana. The sequence continues at coordinate 34,105 of NW_022142342.1, forward strand.
CCCATGGTGAAAAAGGAAATATCCTCAGATAATACTGAGAGAAGCTTTCTGAGAGATTGCTTTCTGATGTGTGACTTCATCACACGAGGTCCACCTCCCTTCTTGGAACTTTGCTAACTCTCTTATCTTGTGTTCTGCAGTGATATTTGGGAGCTCATTAGGGCTATGGTGAAAAAGGAAATATCCTCAGATGAAAACTGGAAAGAAGCCTTCGAGAAACTGCTTCGATGTGTGAATGCAACTCACAGATTAACACTTTCTCTTCAGTGTTCAGTTTGCTACACAGTTTTCTGGAAATCTGCAATGGATATACTTCTGACGCAATGAAGCTTACGGTGACAAAGGAAATATCCTCAGTTGAAACTAGAAAGAATTCTTAGAAACTTCTTGGTGATGTGTGAATTCATCTCCCAAGATACACTTATGTTTCTGCAACAGTCCATTTCACTGTTTTTGAGGCACTAAAGGACTTTCTGGATCGCATTGAGCTTACGCTGATAAAGGAAATATCATCAGTTTCAAAACGTGAAAGAAGCTTCCTGAGAAACTCCTTTGTGATCTGTGAATTCCTCTCACAAAGTTACCCTTAGTT
>NW_022142343.1:0-9256 GCF_007565055.1 Rhinopithecus roxellana
AATAGATATAGGTATAAAATACAGACATAATAGATATAATAGATATAGGTATAAATTATTGGCAGAATAGATATAGGTATAATATACAGACATAATAGATATAATAGATATAGGTATAAAATATACACATAATAGATATAATAGATATAGGTATAAAGTATCAACATTATAGATATAGGTATCAAATATAGACATAATATAATAGATAGAGGTATAAATATAGACATAATAAATATACGTATAAATATAGACATAATAGATATAATAGATATAGGTATAAAATATAGATATAAAAGATATAATAGAGGTATAAAATATAGATGTAATAGATATAATAGACATAAACATAATAGATATAAGATAGGTATAAAATATAGACATATTAGATATATTAGATTAGCTATACAATATAGACATAATAGATATAATAGACAGTTATAAAATCTAGACATCATAGATATAGATATAGGTATAAAATACATAAATAATATAGGTATAAAATACAGACATAATATATAATAGATAAAGGTATAAAATAGACATTATAGATATAGGTACAAAATACAGAAATAAAAGACATAGGTAAAAATATAGATATAATATATAATAGATATAGGTATAAAATAAAGATATAATGGATATATTTATAAAATACAGACATCATAGATATAGGTATAATATATAGACATAATAGATATACCTATAAAAGACAGACATTACAGTTATAATAGATATAGGTATAATATATAGACCTAACAGATATAATAGATATAGTTATACAATATAGCCATAAAAGATGTAATACATATAGTTATAAAATATAGACATAATAGATATAGGTATAAAATATAGACATAATAGATATAATAGATATAGGTATAAAATATAGACATAACAGTTATAATAGATATAGGTATAAAATAAATACATAATAGATATAGGTACAATATTTAGACATAATAGATATAATAGACATAGGCATAAAATATAGACATAATAGATATAATAGATACAAGCAAAAAACATAGACATAATAGATATAATAGATACAGGTATAAAATATAGACATAATAGATATAGGTATAAAATATAGACATAAAAGATATAATAGATATAGTTATAAAATATAGACATAATAGATATAATAGACATAGGTATGAAATACAGACATAACAGACATAAGAGATATAGGTATAAAATATAGACATAATAGATATAGTAGATACAGGTATAAAATATAGATATAAAGATGTGGGTTTAAAATATAGATATAATAGACATAATAGATGTACGTATAAAAAAAATATATAGATACAGGTGTAAAATATACCCAATAGATATAAAAGATATAAGTATAAAATATACATATAATAGATATAATTATAAAACATAAATATAATAGATATAATAGATATAGGTATAAAATACAGACATAATAGATATAGATATAGGTATAAAATATAGATATATATATAATGGATATAGGTATCAAATGTAGATATAATGGATATAGGTATAAAATATAGATATAGTGGATACAATAGATATAGGTATAAAATATAGACATAATAGATATAATAGATATAGGAATAAAATACAGACGTAATAGATATAATAGATAAAGATATAAAATATAGACATAATAGATATAATAGATATTGGTATAAAACATAGACATAATAGATATAGGTTATATATAGACATAATTGATATAATATATATAGGTATAAAATATAGAAATAAGAGGTATAATAGATATAGGTATAAACTACAGACATAATAGATATCATCGATATAGGTATAAAATATAGACATAAGAGATATACCTATAAAATATTAACATAATAGATATAATAGATATAGGTAAAAAATATAGACATAAGAGATATAATAGATATAGGTATAAATATAGACATAATAAATATTCAATACAGGTATAAAATATAGTCATAATATATAGATATAAAGTATAGACATTATGGATATAATAGATATCGGAATAAAATATAGACATAATACATGCAAAAGATACATGTATAAAATATAGAAATAATAGAAACAATAGATATAGGTATAAAATATAGACATAATGGATATAATAGATATAGGTATAAAATATAGACATAATAGAAACAATAGATATAGGTATAAAATATAGACATAATAGATATAGGTATAAAATATAGACATAAAAGATATAATAGATGTAGATATAAAATATAGACGTAATAGATATTATAGATATAGGTATAAAATATAAACATGATAAATATAATTGATATGGGTATAAAATATAGACATAATGGATATAATAGTATAGGTATAAAATATAGAAATAAGAGGTATAATAGATATAGGTATAAATATAGACATAATAGATATCATCGATATAAGTATAAAATATAGACATAAGAGATATAGCAAAAATAGTAACGTAATAGATATAATAGATATAGGTAAAAAATATAGACATAAGAGATATAATAGATACAGGTATAAAATATAGACATAATATATATAATCAATACAGGTATAAAATATAGACATAATATATATAGATATAAAGTATAGACATTATAGATATAATAGATATCGGTATAAATATAGACATAATACATGCAAAAGATATATGTATAAAATATAGGAATAATAGAAACAATAGATATAGGTATAAAATATAGACATAATAGATATAATAGATATAGGTATAAAATATAGACATAATAGATATCATATATAGGTATAAAATATACACATAATAGATATGATAGATATAGGTATAAATATAGACATAATAGATATAATAGATACAGGTATAAATATAGACCATATATATATAATAGATTTAGGTATAAAATATAGACATAATAGATATAATAGATACAGGTACAAAATATAGATATAATAGATATAAAAGATATATATGTATAAAAAAATAGATATAATAGATACAGGTATAAAATATAGACATAACTGATATAATAGATAAAGTTATAAATATAGATATAATAGATATAATAGATATACGTATAAAATATAGATATAATTGATATAGTCATAAATATAGATATAATAGATATAATATATTGGTATAAAATATAGATATAATAGATATAATTACAAAATATAAATCTAATAGCTATAATAGATATAGGTATTAATATAGATATAAGAAATATAGGTATACCCATCAACTTTTCAGCACCCATCAATTCATCATTTATATCTTGTATAACTCCCCAATGCAAGCCCTCCCTCCTCCCCCATCCCCCCTCCCCATGATAGGCACCAGTGCGTGATGTTCCCCTTCCCGAGTCCAAGTGATCTCATTGTTCAGTTCCCACCTATGAGTGAGAAACATGCGGTATTGGTTTTCTGTTCTTGTGAAAGTTTGCTAAAGTATAATAAAAAAAATATATATATAGGTATAAAATGTACGTTATAATAGATATAGACATTAAAATATAGACATATTATATATAATATATATAGATAGCAATATCGACCATAATAGATATGGTATAAAATATAAACCATAATAGATATAAGAGATATAAGGTATAAACTGTAGACATAAGAAATATAATAGATATAGGTATAAAATATAGACATAATAGATATAATAGATGTAGGTAAACAATTATAGACATAATAGACATAATAGATATAGGTACAAAATATGGACATAATAGATACAATAGATATCGGTTTTAAAATATAGACTTAATAGAAATATAATACATATAGGGATAAAATATAGGACATAATAGATATAATAGATACAGGTATAAAATATAGTAATAAAAGATATAATACAGATAGGTATGAAATATAGACACCATCATATAACAGATATGAAGTATAAAAAAATAGACATAATAAAGATAGGTATAAAATATAGACATAATAGCTATAATAGATATAGGTTAAAAAATAGACATAATAGATATAATACATAGGTATAAAATATAGACGTAACAGATATAATAGACATAGGTATAAAAATAGACAAAATAGATATAATAGATAGACTATATATAAAAAATAACATAATAAATATAATAGATACAGGTACAAAATATAGATATAATATATATAGGTAATAAAATAGAGCTATAATAGATATAATAGATATATGTATAAAAAATAGATATAATAGATACAGGTATAAAATATAGACAATAGATATAATAGATATAAGTATAAAATATACACAAAATGCATATAATAGTTATAGGTAAAAAATACAGACATAATAGATATAGATATAAAATATAGACATAATAGATATAATACGCATAGCTATAAAATAGAGTCATAATAGATACAATAGATATAGGTATAAAATATAGACATAAGAGACACAGGTATAAAATATAAGACATAATAGATATAATAGATATGTATAAAATATATATAATAATGGATATAATTATAAGGATAAATATAATAAATATACTAGATATAGAAACAATGTATGATATAATAGATACAGGTATAAAATATCGGTTATAATACATATTAGTACACCAACATAGCATATAATAGTTAATGTAGATATAGGCATAAAATATAGACATAATAGATACGATAGATATATGTATAAAATATAGATAAATAGATATAATGGATACAGGTATCAAATACCAATATATAGAAATAGCTATAAAATATAGATATAGTGGATATAATAGATATAGGCATAAAATACAGACATAATAGATATAATAAATATAGGTATAAAATATAGACATAATAGATATAATAGATAAAGATATAAAATATAGACATAATAGATGTCATAGATATAGGTATAAAATATCGACATAATAGATATGGGTATGAAAATATAAACATAATAGATATAATAGATATAGGTATAAAATATAGACATAAGAGATATAATAGATATAGGTATGAAATACAGACATAATACACATAATCGATACTAGTATAAACTATAGACATAATAGATATAGGTATAAGTATAGACATAATAAATATAATAGATATAGGTATAAAATATAGACATAATACATACAATAGATATAAGTATAATTTAGAGTATAATATATTTGATAGATATAGGTGTAAAATATAGACATAATAGATATAATACGCATAGCTATAAAATAGAGTCATAATAGATACAATAGATATAGGTATAAATATAGACATAAGAGACACAGGTATAAAATATAGACATAATAGATATAATAGATATAGGTATAAAATATATATATAATGGATATAATTATAAATTATAAATATAATAAATATAATAGATATAGAAAAAATGTAGATATAATAGATACAGGTATAAAATATGGTTATAATAAATATTAGTACACAACATAGATATAATAGTTAATGTAGATATAGGCATAAAATATAGACATAATAGATATGATAGATATATGTATAAAATATAGATATAATAGATATAATGGATACAGGTATCAAATACCAATATAATAGAAATAGCTATAAAATATAGATATAGTGGATATAATAGATATAGGCATAAAATACAGACATAATAGATATAATAAATATAGGTATAAAATATAGACATAATAGATATAATAGATAAAGATATAAAATATAGACATAATAGATGTAATAGATATAGGTATAAAATATCGACATAATAGATATGGGTATAAAATATAAACATAATAGATATAATAGATATAGGTATAAAATATAGACATAAGAGATATAATAGATATAGGTATGAAATACAGACATAATACACATAATCGATACTGGTATAAACTATAGACATAATAGATATAGGTATAAAGTATAGACATAATAAATATAATAGATATAGGTATAAAATATAGACATAATACATACAATAGATATAAGTATAATTTAGAGACATAATAGATTTGATAGATATAGGTGTAAAATATAGACATAATAGATATAATACGCATAGCTATAAAATAGAGTCATAATAGATACAATAGATATAGGTATAAAATATAGACATAAGAGACACAGGTATAAAATATAGACATAATAGATAATAATAGATTATGGTACCAAAATATAGACATAATACATATAGTCGATACAGGTATAAAATATAGACATAATAATAGTAATCGATACAGGTATAAAATATAAGCATAATAGATATAGGTATAAAATACAGACATAATACATATAATAAGTATAGGTATAAAATATAGACATAATACATATAATAAGGGTATAGGTATAAAATATAGACATAATAGATATAACAAATATAGGTATAAAATAGAGACATAATAGATTTGATTGATATAGGTATAAAATACAGAGGTAATAGATATAATAGACATAGGTGTAAAAGATAGACGTAATAGATATAATAGATATAGGGACAAAATACACACATAATAGATATAATAGATAAAGGTATAAAATAGAGGATATAATAGATATAGGCATAAATACAGATATAATAGATATAATAGATATAAGTATAAAATATAGATATAATTGATATAGTCATAAATATAGATATAATAGATATAATAGATACAGGTATAAAATATAGGTATAATAGATATAATTATAAAATATAAATCTAATAGATATAATAGATATAGGTATTAAATATACATATAAGAATATAGGTATAAAACATACTTAGATATACGTATAAAATATAGATATAATAGAAATAATAGATAGAGGTATAAAATGTAGACAAAATAGATATAATAGATATAGTTATAAAATATAGACATAAACGATATAATAGACATAGGTATACAATATAGACAAAATAGACATAAAAGATATAGGTATAAAATATAGATATAATAGATATAATAGAAATAGGTAAAAATATAGACATAATAGATATAGGTATAAAATATAGACATAATAGACATAACAGATATAGGTATAAAATATAGATATAATAGATATATAGATATAGTTATAAAATATAGCCGTCATAGATATAAAAGATATAGGTATAAAATATAGACATAATAGATATAATATATATAGGTATAAAATATAGACATAATAGATAAAGGTATAAAATATAGACATGATATATATAATAGATATAGGTATTAAATATAGACATAATAGATATAGGTATAAAATATAGACACAATAGGTATAGGTATTAAATATAGACATAACAGATATATTAGGTTTAGGTATAAAATATAGTCGTAATAGATGAAGGTATAAAATATAGACATAAAAGATATAATAGATACATTTATCAAATATAGACATAATATATATATAATAGATATAAGAATAAAATAAAGACATAATAGATATAGGAATAAAATACAGACATAATAGATATAGGTATAAAATATAGACATAATAGATATAATAGATACAGGTAAAAAATATTGCCATAATATATAATGGATATAGGTAAACAATATAGACATAATAGATATAGGTATAAAAAATAGACATAATAGATATAATAGATATAGATATGAAATACAGACATAATAGTATATTATAGATATAGGTATAAAATATAGACAAAATAGATGTAATAGACATAGGTATAAAATATAGACCTAATAGATATAAGAGATATTGGTATAAAATATAGACATAAAATATATAATAGATAGTGGTATAAAATATAGATATAATAGACATAGGTATAAAATATCGATATAATACAAATATTAGATATCAGTATAAAAATAGATATAATAGATATAGGTATAAATTATGGATATAATAGTTATAATAGATATAGGAATAAAATATAGATATAATAGATATAATTATAAAATAAATATAATAGATATAATAGATAAAGGTATAAAATATAGATATAATAGATATAGGTATGAAATATAGTTATAGTAGATATAGCTATAAAATAAAGATATAATAGATATAATAGATATATATAAAATATTGACATAATAGATAATAGATATAGGTATAAAATATAGACATAATAGATATAGGTATAAAATATAGACATAATAGATATAATAGATATAGGTATAAAATGTAGACATAGTAGTATATAATAGATATAGGTATAAAACATAGACATAATAGATATAGGTATAAAATATAGACATAATAGATATAGGTATAAATATACACCTAATAGATATAAGATATAGGTATAAAACATAGACATAATAGATATAATAGATACACGTATAAAATATAGTTATTACAGATATAGGTATAAAATATAGATATAATAGATATAATAGATAGACATAATAGATATAATAGATGTAGGTATAAATATATACAATAGATGTAATGGATATGGGTATCAAATATACATATAATAGATATAGGTATAAAATATCGATATAGTGGATATAATAGATATAGGTATGAAATATAGACATAATCGATATAATAGATATAGGTAGAAAATATAGACATGATAGATATAATAGATATAGGTATTAAAAATAGACATAATAGATATAATCGATATAGGTATAAAATATAGACATAAGAGATATAGGTATAAAATATAAACATAACAGATATAATAGATATAGGTGAATGATATAGACATAATAAATATCATATATAGGTATAAAATATGGACATAATGACATAATAGATATAGGTATAAAATATAGACATAATAGATATAATACATACAGGTAAAAAATATAGACATACGACGTATAATAGATATAGGTATGAAATATAGATATAATAGATATAATAGATAGAGGTATAAAATATAGACATCATAAATATAATCGATACAGGTATTAAATATAGACAAATAGATATAGGTATAAAGTATAGACATAATAGATATAATAGATATCGGTATAAAATATAGACTTAATACATACAATCGATTTAGGTATAAAATATAGACATTATAGACAATAGATATAGGTATAAAATATAGACATAATAGATATAATAGATATAGGTATAAAATATAGACATAATAGATATAATAGATATAGGTATAAAATATAGACAGAATAGATATAGGTATAAAATATAGACATAATAGATATAATAGATGCAGGCACAAAATACATATATAATAAATATAGGTATAAAATATAGATATAATAGATATAATTGATATACGTATAAAATATAGATATAATTGATATAGTCATAAAATATAGATATAATAGACGTAATACATATGGGTATAAAATATAGACATAATAGATATAGGTTTAAAATATAGATATAATAGATATAATAGATAGTAATAAAATATAGACGTAATGGATATTATACTATAGGT
>NW_022142344.1:0-22182 GCF_007565055.1 Rhinopithecus roxellana
CGCCCTCCTGGGCTGGGTCTCGGTATATTTTAATACTGTATAGATGTAACCATGGTTTTTATGTGGTGTACTGCAGACTACGTGGTATTTTCCACTGTGCATTTCTTTACAATGTAATAGGTATGTTGCCACTTCATATGTGTCCTATACAACACCAACTGCATGGCTATAGGCAAGGGTGTATGGATGGGCACTATGGTTATAAGCAACACTACTTGGACCACCTAAACCTATATCAGGTTCGGCAATGTGGAACATACATGTAGGTATTATAATATGCCGATAAGCATACCTGTTGTACGGTACATCGTGTGGAAATTATGTGGGCACATTATTTCTTTCTGCAGATGTACATATACAATATGTGCAACAAGCAGTGTGTACACTATGCAAAAAAACACGTGAATAAACCTTCTGGATAGGTACAACAAACACACTAAATACATATACATCTTGCATATGTTGTACAAACATTGCAATATGTGTATATCTTTAGCGTTAGTGTACTGATGGTACAATTGGTATACATTTCCTAGTGGACCATACACTGCGCAAAATTATATGCATGCTGTAGTGCACCTCTACCTACCTTTGCCAGAATTTCATGCTCTCTGCATGTGTATCCTCTAGCAATAGCATCCCTGTGTCCCATACTCGATCGGCTGTGCCTGTGGTCTGCCATAAATACAATGTACCCATCCAGGTTCTTCGTCTCCCCTCACCTAGTTGTCCCCTTGTCTTCTCATCGCTCGTGGTCCAACGCATCTGCGCCCGTGGTCCTCTGCCGTGTTAGCGTACCTATGTACATTTTGTTATAATGGATGTGGTGGTATGCTCTAAATGCTTGTAACCCACCGTCGTTCCCCTTGTGTGTCCGCTATATAGATATTTGGATGTGTGTACCTCTCTAAATATACACCACACAAACAAAACGCACAGAAGGGATCCCTGGATGTGGTGGTAACTCTGTACGCACGTAGTGCACCAACTTATGTAAAAACACTATACATATTCGGATGTTTGTAACTTTCTATGGCATGTCAACGTTTACGTTACCATATACGTACACATGTGGGATGTAATGTGTGTGTGCTCTAGGGGAGCCAGGACTATTTTCTCCCTCCGGTTATCCCAAACGCACCATCTCGCTGGCAACACCCACCTGGAGAGTTTAGTATGGAACATTGTTTTTTGCAGCAACCTAGTTTAAATTTGTGCAGGTTACTGTAACCCTTGCAACGATTTAGGAACGTCACTTTCATTGAGGGTGTGTGTCCTTAAATCATAAACAGCTCTGTAGTGTTGTCTCATCCTCAGAGGAAAGAGGGAACGCGAACAACAATGATTCGGTCACTTAAGTGAGGTATAGCTAACAGAGCAGCTGTCTACTTTCCGTATTATAACCGTTGTCAGCAGCTCAATGAGAATCTCCACTCATCAGGAATGTGTCCCGGTCCTACTGTCTTTTCGCTTCGTGGCTTGATTTACTTACGGCCTTCGTGTTATTCCGCACGATGTAGCACAATCCCTCCGAGAGTTGTGAATAGAAACAGTTGAGGACAATTGTAGTATCTTCTTTGTTAACATTGAAAACGATATGTAAGTTCTCTTCAGATACTGTTTGGAAGGATGAGAAAGAAGGGATGTTTAGGACAAAAGAATAGAGAGCTTTTCAAGTCAACAGGGAAAATAAGGACTTTGTGCAAATATTTCCAAATTTGAAGTTGAAATAACTAAATCTCACAACTAAGATCATAGGTAGTTTTGTTTGGGGGGGTTTAAAAATTAGTACGTTGGTTTTCCATGCCCTTTGGGACTTTTCAATCCTGATGGAGAATTGCAAGAATTAATCTGATTTTTCAGAATCAGAAGGACGTTCTGTCTCAAAGGTAAATTCCAGGTTGCTACCATAGAGAAATAGAAATTGCTGCTTGCCAACGTTCGGTAAGTTTCTTCAGTTCGTTCCTCCTGTGGTTAAAAAACCATCTCTGGGTTTAGTCTCAGGCCAAGTTCTCTTAGGAGTTGCCTGACATTTCGCACAGCTGTTGCGAGTCTTCATCATCGTATTAAAGCAAATCCTTGGTAACTACTTAGATTCCTTTGAGCACCCTTGAAGGCAGGGCTTGGGTTTTATATTTTTTAATAAAGCAGGTTGGATGGCAGGGCTAAGGGCCCTCCATCCCTCATCGTTCCTCTTACTTTCAGAGTTCGCCACTGGTTGCTGAGTGTGGTGTTGGTTGTTTTAGCTTCGTAAATATGGAAGATGAGCTGCTGCGACGTTGGGACCTCTAACCTAACCGCCTTCATAGAGACTTTTGTGACAGCTAGCATGACCTCCCACGGTTGTTAAGCTTTCTTATGCCCCACAGAAGGGGTTTGATTAAATGTGACTAATTCTTCGCTCGTTTTAGTTTTGCCTTTACTTTATTACAGTCCGATAACTTTTTCTCCTTTAACTCTTGCTAATCGCTGGTGAATAGTGATAAACTATATTGATGTGTTCTCTAAATATAGCGGATTTAATTGGAGGTCATTATTCTTGTATCATGTGTGTCAGTGCTGTGTCAGGATGGCTCAGTTTTACGTTGTCAAAAGAGTAACTAGAGCGGGATGCAGCCTTACTGGAACTTGCTTCATTATGAAATACAGGCACTTTATTTTTTGTTATACTCGAGGTGTGGCTCAAATGAAACGTTTTGAGTCATGTTGAGAAGGATATATCAAGATTGTAATGAAGAAAACAACAACTTGGTCAGTACCAGCTAATGAACTTTATGTTTGAAGTATATGGTAACACGGACCTTGGCAATCAGTTCACCATCTTGACCTTTTATTTTTTTACTAGAATCTTGGTCTGTCACCCAGGCTGGAAGGGTGGAGCACAGTATTACGATATCCGTTCACTGCAACCTCTATCTCCCAGGTCAAGCGATTCTTGCCTCAGCCTCCTAGTAAGCTGGGGTTACAGGGTTGGCCACCAGGTCCGATAATTTTAGTTTTAGTAGAGATGGGGTTTTGCATGTTGGCGGCTGGTCTCCAAGTCTTGACCTCAAGTGATCCACCCACCTCAGCTTCCCAAAGTGCTGGGATTACAGGTCTGAACCACCACCACCCTGGCCTGATCTTCTGTTCTAATATTGGTTATTCAGTCTCAATGATAGTGCCTGGTTGTATTAAATTGGGGTAGAAGCACAATTGAAATGAATTTGGTTGTGTATGACTGCGCACTTAGCGTCATAGGCAGCAGCACTGTGAGGTGAGAATTGTTTCCTGAAGGAAGGCCGGATGGGCAAGTTGGGACTTAGATATGCGACTTGTGGGCAGTCACTATTGTCCCATGGCTGAGATCAGGCCTGTCTGACCGCCTTACCCCGAATCTTCTTAACACACGAACGAGCAACGGTCAAGAGTCGGTGCTCGGATGTGATGTGGCCTGTGGTTTGCCTCTCAGCCTTTGCTTTGGCTCGGGGTAACAGGGCAACAGCTCCCTCCCTCGTGCGGCTGCCTGGGAGTCCCAGAGAAACCCACTGATACCGTTTATAATGCCAGACTCGAACGTTCTCCTCTTGGTACCAGCACACTGGAATCGGACAGTGCAGTTAGATTCTCGGCCAGACAACCTGTACAGGAGTGTGTGGAACTCTGCATTTGCTTCTCTCCCCCGACAAAGGTGAATTCCTGGTCACTACTGGACGGCAGCAGGTGTGGCCTCAGGAGCAGCACGGAGACGGGCACCCGGGTGCAGGAAGAGCATCTGCAAGAGGGGTTGGGGAAGTGACAGACCACGTGCGTTCAGTCTGTTACCGTGGGGGGTGTGGGGGGCGGGTGAGACCAGATTTTCTCATTGTTCGGCTCCTTTTGAAAAGAACCCTGAATTGACTTCTCTGTGGCTCCTTGCGCCTCCTTGTCAGGTTGGAGGAGACTGCGCCCCTGGCTCAGGCCCTGCTTGCGGCGAGGGGGAAGCTGCTGTTGCTTGCCCTGCCCTCCCTCTGACATCCTCTGTGCTGTTCTCCTCCGGCAACAGTTCTGCCGAGCAAGCTTGGCCTCTGCTCCCTTCTGCTCTTGGATTACATGTCTGGAAGGCTTGTGTTCTTTCCTGGTTTTTGATGACGCTGAGCTGTGTTTTTGCAAGGATGACACGTGCCCATAGCAGGGAGAAGCCCCTTTGCAACTTTAACATCTTGACGTTCTCAAGCAGAGCTTGCTATCGAAGTTGACAGACTCCTGTGTTTTTGTTTTGGCAGAAACTGAATTTCAGTCCTAGGACAGCTTCAGCACACTTGATCCTAGCTCTTCTCTCTCACTGCTCCCCTCGTGTGTGGCAGAATCATATGCCCTGAAGTTGACCAGTCCCTTCATTTGAAAATCACTTAATGTATGCGATCCTCATGAGAATGTTACTTTTTATAAAAGCAATCACAAAGACTGGGTTTATTGAAACCAGTGTTTTATGTGTATTTTAATTGCACTCACAATAAGCTTTGTCTTCTAAATATTCCATGTTTCCGATGAGCACTGGAATCATGCCCTGCAGTAGTTTTGCTTTTCCGCTTTTATTTTTGGCTGAGGTAAAGTTGAGAACATGGTGATATTAGGTGTAGTGAGCCCTTTTAGCTTCTTCTATGTCTGTTTTCCTTTAAGGCAAAACCAGCAGACTGATAGCAGTTTGTGAGCACCTGGCATCTCCCAGGCCTTTCCTGGGTCTTCCCTCCGCTGTCTCATGGACAGAGCAGTCACTCGTGGAAGGTGAACCTGAGAATCTGTGGGTGGAATTAAGTAAATGTCATAGCTCTCTTCTGTGACGAACTGAATCACATTAAGCCCAGTAAATTGTAACAGCAGGTTTTGCACATACAAAGCATTGAACACCAGGACAGATAACCAGGCTGTGACGCTTCTGGTCCTGCACAAGACCTCCGGTATCACAGCACATTTAACAAATTGGCAGCATTGAGTGTTTGAAAACGTTGTGTGTGTACCATGTCCGTGATTTTCGAGGGCCTGGAAAAACACCTCTGTGGTTATGGCAATCTTGATCAATGGGAGCTTAAGGTTAGTGCTGGCGCAGACTGTGTTTTAAAGAATCAAGGTCTCTCGAGTATGTTTCGGTTTTCCCATGAAGAAGAAAGATGTTAGCTGTTCTTTCCTGGACTGTGGCTATCAGAGTGCCCCACCACGGTCACTCACACGTTGACTTCATTTCCATTTAACCGGGCTGGGCTTGGGCCAGAGTACTTTGGTAGTCAAATGTCATATGAGGCTGAGGAACTGTCTTCTGCTTCATCGTTGGCATATGGAAATCATGTTTTCCAGAGCATACTCTACTTTCTCATTTGTGTTTATGTAAAATAATGGAATGGTTATTTTAGCTGTGCAGTTTCCTATGCTTGCTTATTTAATTGCGGAAAGATAACGGTTTTATTTTGCTAAAATCTGTGCTAGGAATTGTGCAAAATCTTTGTGAAATGCCCATTTTACTAGCTTAAGTTATAGATCTTTGTATAGAAAAGAAAAAGCCTATTGCTACAAGGAGTATTGTCTTGATCGATGCAAAAAGCTTTAGGCTTATTGGCCATGTAGTCAGTAAAATGCATCAGAATGTGGTTAAACTTGAGAAAAGCATTGAAGTTTTAAAATATGCTATGCAGTTTTCTTCAACTCCCTTGCAAGATACTAAATTTGAATAAAAGACAGAATAAAGTGTTCCCATTGAGGAAAGTGGCAGGAGGACTGTTCAGAATGTGTTCCGAATCGGAGCAGTCGTGCCACGCTCGTCTGTGATGTGGTGGTGTCCATGGTGTCACTTTTACAGAACTTTAAGAATGCTGCTTCTGTGAATAAAATACACTTATTCTTAGCATTTCAGTTTTGAGTTTTGAGAAGTGTAAAACGTGTTAATGGTGTCTTTCCCTTACAGAATTTGCTTGTTCTTTTTTTTTTTTTTTTTTTAATGCCTACAAGACTCTGAAGCACATGAATCACTTAAAAAGAAAAGAAAAAAAGGGCCGGGCGTGATGGCTCACGCCTGTAATCCCAGCGCTTTGGGAGGCCGAGGCGGGTGGATTGCTTGAGCCTGGGAGCTTGAGACCCAGGGAACCAGCCTGGGCAACCTGGTGAAATCCCGCCTCTACTGAAAACACACAAATTAGCTGGGCGTGATGACTGCACACCTGTAGTCCCGGCTACTCCAGAGGCTGAAGAGAATCGCTTGAGTCTGGGAGGCGGATCTTGCAGTGAGTGGAGATCATGTCCTTGCTGTCAAGCCTTGTTGACAGAGTTTGGACCCTGCCTGAAAAACAGCAACAATAATAACGTATGGGTGAACTGCCTGGCTGCTCTGTCCAGAGTAGAATAAATCCAATGACGTTTTTGTCTTTTATTAGCATTGAAATTTTCTTAATCATCCCTTTGTTTTCATTACATTGTAGCAATATATTGCTGCTTAGAGTCTGGAACAAGTAGGCTTCTCTGGATCGGGTTCTTACTGGATTGCTAAAACTTAGAATGACTTTTCCCCTCCTTGGATGTGACTTATAGAACTTTGCCTTTTGAGGTGATGTACTGCATTTGATAGCGGACACAGGAAGGCCCAAAGAATTCACTTACGGGGCTAAAATGTACGTGCTTTGTAGTGTTTCCCTCCTAGAATGAAAACAGTACCTCTCATTTGGGGGTCGCTGATGCTATTTGCTGAAAACATTTTAAATTTTATTTATTTTAATTTTTTGAGACAGACTCTTGCTCTGTCGCCCAGAGTGGAGTGCACTGGCACGATTTCGGCTCACTGCAAACTCTGCCTCCCAGCTACACGCCATTCTCCTGCCTCAGCCTCCCGAGTAGCTGGGACTACAGGTGCCCGCTACCACACCTGGCTAATTTTTTGTATTTTTGGTAGAGACGGGGGTTTCACCGTGTTATTCAGGGTGGTCTCGATCGCCTGACCTTGTGATCCGCCTGCCTCGTCCTCCAAAAGTGCTGAAATTACAGGCGTGAGCCGCCGCACACGGCCGAAAACATGTTTCTTTACTGCCTCAGTCCTCAGTTGGGTGGTCTGTTCTTTGTAGGACATTCAGGGAGCGGGGACATCTTGAGTCTTGAAAGGCGCGCTCTGCGAGATGGGAATCTTCCGGCTGCTTATTTAGGGAATCCTGCCGGCTGTCATTGACTGGAGAGCGCAGTTTCCTGGCTGCCCTGGTCTTTGAGGGGAGGGAGACTGAGGGATCATCTTCGCACTTGGACCAACGTGTTTATGAAACCTGGCTTGTGGATCATTTGGATCTTTTTATGAAGGAAAAGCCACATCTGTGACTTTCAGATGAGTGGAATGCATGTTAAAAGATATATATATATATGTGTGTATATATATGTGTGTGTATATGTGTATATATATGTGTGTATATATATATGTGTGTGTATATATATATATTTGGCTACTATGGAGAAGTTTTGTCCTTGGGACCTGTGAATACAGTCATGGGAGAGCAGAATGTTCACGGTGTGGTGCTTACAGTGTACATGCAGAGTCACATTCTTCACAAGTATTACTTTAAAAAGTGACAAATAAGAGAAAAATATTTTCCTCGTGACAACCTCGGTAAGAAGCTGGCACTACTCTTGTTTTTGGAGGGGTGTGAAGGGAATATTGAGAAAGTGTCATCAACATTAGACTCGCCCACTCTGCAAATCCTGTGCCGGCTGGAATGAGGACCCCATGACGGAAAGATGCACCCTTCTGCCCGGAAGGAGTTGAATCTTTGTGGCACTCAGGATGCACGGTTCTTCTCCATATAAAGGCAGACTGTGAAACGCTGTGGAGGCTGAGAGAAGAGATGTGGTTAGCAAGTATGAGTGAGACGTTTGGGGCTTGTTAGCACCTGTCGTCTGTGCAGCAAGCTTTGCTATCTGCACACGTGTGATCCTTTGAACACTGGCGTGTGGAGCCGTGAGGCTGTAGAGGGCCCCAGCTCCCAGCAGGCTGAGGAGTTCCCTGTTACCACCAGGATAACCATAATTGAAGGCTGTCACTCAATCCCAAGTCCCGGAAGGGGGCTCCTTTCAGAGAGGAAAACACCCTTGGAGCCTCGAGCAGAATTCAGTGATTTTTCTTATAATGTTGCTTAGATTTCAGCACCTTAGCTGAAAGCTGGTCTCCCATGCGGTGAGCAGGAGCCCACCCCATTGCTTCAGCCAGGAAGATGCTGCCCTCATACTGGAATTGACTTCAAACAAACTTGAAAGCTCTGGCACTGCTGCTCATTTCCATACTGTTGCAGGCCATCTACAATACGGAGCGTGCCTTGGCGTTTTGATTTTGTTACTCCTCTTGAACGGCTCTGAGATGGCTCAACGCGAGTTAGACATTTGCAGAAATGATCAAGCAGAGCTGCAGTCATCTTGCAGATCAAGTGAAGTTTTTTCTGAAAGCCTGTTACAGGCTTAAATTTCTGATCCCTTTCCATCCACTGATCTTGTATGATTGGTTTCTTTTTGCACCCATTTGGGTCTGTGAAGCGTCTCCCCACCGTGGTAGAACTTCAGCTCTGATTTCATGCATGAGTCGGTATCCTCACTCTTCATCTGTGAGGAGAAAGCGCTGCAGGTCCTGCGTGGTTTCCGTCCTCTCCCTGCATGCGGATGGATTGGGAGGTATTTGTGATGTGTGAACTTGCTACCCCCAGAGACTCCTTGTTCACTCCCCTGGACCGTACTCCTCCCTACTCCCCTGGACCACACACCTCCCTCCTGGTTAACTCCCTGGACCACGCTCCTCCCTCCTAGTTCACTCTCTGAACCACACTTTTCCCTCCTGGTTGACTCCGTGGACCACACTCCTCCCTCCTGGTTCACTCCCTGGACCACACTCCTCCCTCCTGGTTCACTCCCTGGGCCAAACTCCACCCTCCTCCCTCCTGGTTTACTCCCTGTGTCCCCACTCCTCCCTCCTGGTTCACTGCCCTGGGCCCACACGCCTCCCTCCTGGTTCACTGCTCTGGGCCCCCACGCCTCCCTCCTTGTTCACTCCCCTGGGCCCCCACACCTCCCTCATAGTTCACTCCGCAGGACCCCCACTCCTCCCTACTCCCCTGGGCCGCATTCCTTCCTCCTGGTTCACTCCCCTGGATCCCCACTCCTCCCTCTTGGGGGCGTGGTAGTTTCTGCTGTGCTTGTGCCAGAGCGATAAGGCTGAGTGGCAGCTCCAGGGCTGTGGCTGCTCACGCAGCTGTGGCATTAGTGCAGAGAACTGCGGGGATGCAGCTGCCCTTGCTGTGATGCTTCGAGTGTCATAGTCGGTGTGGGAAGCTGGGTGGGACGTGGATGTCCCAGGAAGGGACAGGAGCCTCCCCTCAGCCTCTGTCAAACACTTCTCGGCCAGGCGTGGTGGCTCATGTCTGTAATCCCAGCGCTTTGGGAGGCCAGGGCAGGCGGATCACCTGAGGTCAGGAGTTGGAGACCAGCTTGACCAATGTGATAATTTTTGACACGTTAAGGATTAAGGAAAATGACTCCCACTCGTTTCCCTTGCTTTTTAATTGACGATTGGTGTAGCCCAGTAGTCTGAACTTGTTAAGCAACCATTCTTACTGAAAGACTAATCTTTAAAAGTCTCTTCCTCCGGACACGTCTTTGGCTGCTGTAATCAAATGCAATGTAATCAGCACTGGTTAATGGCTTTCCTTGCTTGGCTAACAAATGCTCCTCAGAAACTTTGATTTCTTGTTATTTTCATTTATAATTATGTTTTAAGCCTTCTAATTTTTCTAGCTTTTTTGCGAGTTGGGAATAATTGTGATGGGTGCTTAGTTTGGAATGTTGACGTACACTCTATGACCAGCTACTATGCCATTGTGTGAACACTGATTTGTCACTTTCTCATGAAGACTGATTTCACCTAGTTTGGTAAATTCTATTAGGGAAAGGGGTGGAATGCAATTGCTGTTAGGAGGCTTTTTTAAGGATCGGGGAAATGTTGCCATGATTATTACCATTACAGAAGGAACATAAAAATACGTGCTGCCTTCAGTCATGATGAATATGTAAGTCCGCATCTGTGACTGCAGAAAACTGTAGCCCCAAATCTTAAAATCGTGTGGATGCACCAAGCCCACCTGCAGGGCACTGTGGAGCAGCCTGCATTAGCCGAAGTTGGCCCACAAGCGCTGAGGGATGGTGTCTGAGTTATGATAAGGCTCTGACTTGGGATTCAACAGGCCTCCAAGTACTGTGATATTCTAAACAAAGACACGATACTGTCCAGGGAGCCCAGTGGGCACCTGTAGGCAGTGTAGGTGAGAAAAGGCTCCAAGGAAGGTTCCTGCAGCTCAGCTAGGAGGATTCTGTAAGGCAGTAGACACGTCAAGGTTCACATAGGAGTGTTGAGCTATATTCATTCCTTTTAAGCAGCCAGGCTTGTGCGTGTTTTGAGGGGCACTCACATGGCGCCCCTACCACCCTCACTGCTGGTTGTGCCTGTTTGATGTTCCGGATTTCTGTGTTAAGTGCGTCCACTCTCCAAATGTATCTCTGTCTCTAGAATATTTTAGAGTAGACCATTTATTGTTTAAACGCTTGTTTTTAGTGAGGAAGAAATCTTTAAAACGGGCCATACAGACCCTGCTGTAAATGTTTAACAATGGAATGTGTAATGTTTAACACGTAGTGTTTAAAGTAGAAGACAGTTTAATGTAGAAATCCTGTTGGAATGGCAACTTAAATTACCACCATCCATATGCATATGGAAAAGAGAGTGAATGTGCAGAATTGGAATTTTCTCTATTTTGTAGAGATTCTGTAACGTATCAGGTACAAGCCTCACTTCATGATTTAAATGCATGAAGCTGAAATGACGAAACTTGACAAAAACATGCCTTTGAATAGTGAGCCTTTATCCTCCTTGAAATAGTGATTCATTCACTAAAATGTCCACCTGCAACTTTGTCAAACACATTTGTTGTATTAGTTCTCAAGTGAGCTCAGTTTTCCAGACAGGGAGATTATTACTGCTTAAAGTCTGTCCTGATGATGTTGGTGAACAGGGAAAATCCTTTGCCGTGGATCCTCTGTGTGTGTGAAACATCAGACGCGGCCTGCCCAACCCTCTGCCTGTAACTGGGAACCTTGACTGTCGGGATCATTGCAGAGAACCTTGAGGATAGCAAAACAAAAAGCCTCTGGAGTAGCAAAAGATGTAGCTGATTTCATGCAGTAAAACTTACACACTTTTCTTTAAAATGCATCGTTCGGAACCTCAGTTTGCTGATTATTTTAGAATCACTGTAGTTTGCTGACAGCAGTCGTGGGAACAGCTGCATGGCCCGGCTGGTGCAGGAGGGTCTCAGAGCGGAGCCACACTGCTGACACCGAAGGAGGGCCTGGAGCCATCACAGATGGCCTTGGCTGACCTCCAGAAGAGAAAACGTCAGTATGCAAGGAGGAAAAAGTGTATTAATTTCATGAATGTTTGCCTTCGCAATGGCTAAAACCCTGAGTTTGTGACACCTGCTGTCTCTGGAATGAGGAGTCTTCCCTTCCTGGCAGACAAGCTCTACATATGAACAGGAGCTGTGATGCCTGGATTGAAGAGGTTTCCTTCTTGGGGAGGTGGCCGTCGAGCCTGACTCCAAGGAAGCTGTGTCTGGCGGGAAAGGGCTTTGGAGACAGTGTATTTACCAGGAGGGTCAGTGACTGAGAACCATCCTGTTCCGAGTGTTGCCATTCTGGTTCTAGAGTGAACTTGGGGAGAAACAACAGCCAAAAGCCTCGAGGAATCTTCTGTGATGTTGATGACATTTGGTAGATGTGTTGCTGAGACTCTGAAATGAGAAGCCCGGGAGGTGCAGGTCTATCAGGCCGTGGGACGTGGGAGAGCTGCTGCTTCAGGGGTTGGAGTCCCCGTGCCAGAGGCTCAGTCCTGCAGAGACTTTTGCACAGTGGGCAACTGCTGCCTCCGGTTGATTGTGAGTCCCCCAGATGAATACCCATGAAAGGTACCGTGTCAGCAAAAAGTCAAACTCTGTGAAGCATTTGGAGATTTATTCTGAGCCAAATGAGTTACCATGGCCCTTGATACAGCCCTCAGGAGATCCTAAGAATGTATTCCCGAGGTGGTCAGAGCCCAGCCTGGTTTTATAGTTTTTAGGGAGACATGAGACAATCGATCAAATAAATGTAAGATGTACATTGGTTTGGTCTGGAAAGGTGGGACAACTGGAAGCAGGGGTGTCCAGGTCATAGGTAGATTCAAAACTTTCCTGATTGACAGATGGTCGAGAGAGTTGTCAGATAAGGGGTTGTGGAGAGCAAGTCTTTGTCATGTGGAGGGAATCCTCCAGGTAGCTTCGAAGAGAATAGATTGTAAATGTTTCCCATCAGACTAAGAGTCTAAGTTCTAATTCCAGAAGGGAGGTGGAGTGATGAGGCAATTCCGACCCCCCACCGATCTTGGCCTGGACTAGTTTTTCAGATTAGCTTTGGAATGCCCTTGTCAAAAGCAGGGGCTGTGACAAGGTGGGTGAGCCATCCCCCGCGAGGTGGGGACCAATAGCCACCCCCTCTCCCCCCCTTGGCTATTGGGAGCCACCTCGCAGGGGGGTGAGCCAGCCCCCGCGAGGTGGGGACCGATAGCCATCCCCTCTCCCCCCCTTGGCTACTGGGAGCCACCTCGCAGGGGGGTGAGCCACCCCCCACGAGGTGGGGACCCATAGCCACCCCTTCCCCCCCCTTGGTTATTGGGAGCCATGGTGGACTCACGGCCTGTTTTGGATATTGTGAGTAGTATCGTCTTCCCCTCTGGAAATAATGAACTCTTTCACAGACCGGTGTACACCTCCAATGTATTGCTCAGGGAACAATGATATGATTAATTATTAAACATCAAGAATCGATTGTAATAATTATTAATACTATCAATTAATATTTTACCATTAATATTGATAATTATTTTAAATAGATGATGGACGCCAAAAATTCATTGTTAATAATTGACATTTATTATGATTAATTCTTAATATTAATTGTTTTATTGCCAGCATCACTTAGTGTTGATTTAAGTAACATTAATTGATGATATCATTATTTTATTATTAATAGTGTTAATATTAATTATTAATACTAATCATTAACATTTTTAATTAGTATTAATATTTAGTGTCTTTATTGTCATTATTAATGTCATTGATTAGTATTAATTTTTATCATATTTATTAATAATAATTAATAGACTTATTCCTGATATCCGGCGAGGAGAAGATGATATTACTCCCCTTATCGAAGAAAGTGTACATTCCTCTCTGCTGTTTTTCCTAATAACCAGGGGGTAGAGGATGACATTAATGAAATTCCCGCAGTGTGTGTTCATCCTTTCGGTCTTCTTGTTTCTTCTATCCAGAGTGCGAGAGGATGATATTACTCCCAATATCGCAAGGGGCGTGGACCTCCACTGTGATATTTTCCCTCACATCCAGCCGGGGAGAGGAAGATATTACTAATAGCCAGCCGGGGAAAGGCACATATTATCCCCAATATCACAGGGGTGTACATCCCCTTGTGATATTGTTCCTTATATCCTGGGATGCAGAAGATAATACTAGTGGTAATATCGCAGGGGTTTTACACACCCACTGTGCTCTTGTTCCGAATAACATGATATGACTCCCAGTATCACGGGGGGGTACATCCTCCTGTGATATTGTTTCTTATATTCAAGGGGAGAGAATGATATTTCTCCCAATATCGCAGGGGTTGTACACACCTCCTGTGATATTGTTCGTAATATCCCGAAGAGGAGAGCATAATATTACTCTCAATATCTCAGCGGGTGTACACCTCGTTTGTAATATTTTTCATAATATCCAAGATAGGAGAGGATGATAAGACTCCCAATATGGCAAGAAGTGTACAGCCGCCTGTGATATAGTTCCTAATATCCAGCGGGAAAGAGGCTGAGTTTACTTTCGATATCGCAGCGGGTGCACACCGCCCCCAGCCCTGGGGTATCGTTCCTAATATCCAGGCGGGAAGAAGATGACATGGCTGACAATATCGAAAGGGTTGGACAACTCTTCTGCGATATGGTTCCTGATATCCAGGGGGTGAATGGATGATATTACTCCCAATAAAGTAGGAACCATACAGCCACCGTGGGATTTTGTCCTTAATAACCACAGGCGAGAGATGATATTACTACCAACATTGCAAGGGGTGTACACCCCTCCTCTGATACTGTTTCTCATATCCAGGAATGGAGAGGATGGTATTACTACCAATATTGAAGAGATATACAACCCCCATGGGATATTGTTCTAAAGATACAGGTTGAAATAGGATGAGACTCCATCCAATATAACAAGGGGTGTACACCCCGCCTGTGATATAAATCGTAAAACCTACAAGAAGAGAGAATAACATTGCTTCCAAAAACACACGGGATGTACACCCAACCTGTGACATCGTTCCTGTCATCTAAAGGAAGAGATGATGATACTACTTCCACTACTGGAGAAGGTACACATCCCCCTGTGATATTGTTCCTCATAACTTGTGGGGGAGAGCATGATATTACTTCCAGTATGACAGTGGCTTGACACCCAGTCTGTGATACTGGTTCTGCACACCAACTCTGTGCCCCTCGTTTCCCATGCGTTCTCTGCACACTTTTGGAACCTCGGGGGAGGCTTTGTCTTTGGTTACAGATGAAGAGACGAAGGGTCTGAGAGGTTAAGCAAGTCTGTTACTGAAAAGCGGTTCCGATCCAGACCCCAAGAGAGGTTTCTTGGATCTCACAGAAGAAAGAATTTGGGGCGAGTCCATAAAGTGCAAGCAAGTTTATTAGGAAAGAAAAAGAATAAAAGAATGGCTACTCTGGCCGGGCGCAGTGGCTCACTCCTGTAATCCTATAACTTCGGGATGCCGAGGCAGGTGGATGACCTGAGGTGAGAAGTTCGAGACCAGCCTGGTCCAACATGGCAAAACCCTGTCGCCACTAAAATACAAAAAATTAATTGGGCGTGGTGGCAGGTGCCTGTAATCCCAGCTACTAGGAAGGCTGAGGCAGGAGAATCGCTTGAACCCAGGAGGCAGAGGTTGTAGTGAGCAAGATCATGCCACTGCATTCCAGTTCGGCCAACAGAGCGAGACTCCATCTCAAAAAAAAAAAAAAAAAAAGAAGAAGAATGGCTGCTCCATAGGCAGAGTGGCCCCAAAGGCTGCTGATTGCCCATTTTCATGGTTATTTCTTGATCATACGCTAAACAAGGGTTGGACTATTCATGAGTGTTCCAGGAAAGGGGTGGGCAATTCCCAGAACTGAGAGTTTCTGCCCTCCCTTCTGAGACCATGTAGGGAACCTCCAGATGTTGCCATGGCATCTGTAAACTGTCGAGGCGCTGGTGGGAGTGTCTTGTGGCAGCTAATGCATTAGAATTAGCACATAATGAGCCGTGAGGACAATCACAGGTCACTCTCGTGGCCATCTTGGGTTTGGTGAGCTTTGGCCGACTTTACTGAAAACTGCTTTATCAGCAAGGTCTTTATGAGCTGTATCTTGTGCCGACCTCCTATCTCATCCTGTGACTAAGAATGCCTAGCCTCCTGGGAAGGCGGCCCAGCAGGTCTCAGCCTCCCTTTACCCAGCCTCCATTCAAGATGGAGTCGCTCCCAGCCTCCATTCAAGATGGAGTCGCTCTGGCTCACGTGCCTCTGACAAGTTGGCCTGGGTTGAGTGTTCCCTAGTGTGTGGTTGTTGGAGCTGTTCCTAGGAGTAAGAGGTATTGTCAGTAGGAAAGAGGCCTCTGTTAGCCCTGGGGCTGGCACTCTGCCCCAGTATGTGGGCCTCATTTTAGTGGTGACAAAACTGGGGCTCAGAGACATCAACTCCCTCACCACGAACACCCAGACTGTGCGTGGCGGGCTGGGGTTTGAATGTGGGGCTTGAAGACCCATCATCTCCTCTGGTCCCCCAGTCTCTGCTGCCCAACAGGAACACGATCCCAGGATCCAGTCCCCTCGTGGCACCAGCCAGGGTGGGTGGAGATGGGGAGGCAGAGTTCCAAAGCCCCCCTGACTCTGAGGCAGGTCGGGGACCGAGAGCAACCCGGACCTACAGGCCCCACCCCGAGAAGAATGGCTGCAGGCCCGGCCCGGCCCAGCGGGCAGGAAGTCTGTGTCCTCAGTAAACGTGACGACGCTTCCGGCTGCTCCAGCCAGGCCGTGCTGTCTTCACGTTTCCAATCATGCGGCCTCCTCTCCAATTCCCAAGCCCAACCCACGGAGACAGCGATCTGGGGTCCACGTGAGGTTTGTCAGCAGCTCTGACCCGCTGCTTCCCGCCAGCCTCGCGGCCGGTTCTGGAAAGCTCTCTGCTGCCCCCTGGTGGGGAAGGTCGGGGCAGGGCTCTGGCTGCAAGCATGGGATCCCAGAACCTCCTGGCTCTGTCACCTCTGATGGGTGGAAAACCAACCCAGGCCTGAACCAGTGACACCTGTGGCGCTCCCAGAACCTCCTGGCTCTGTCACCTCTGCTGGGTGGAAAACCAACCCAGGATTGAACCAGCAGATGGGTGCCTGATTACTTATTATCAGAGCTCCGCCCACTGGCAAGTCTCTCTCCGGGCCTCAGCTTCCCCTTCCATTAAACGAGGGGCTTGGGGGATACCAAGGAGGGGTAACTGCTTAGTGAGGATGGGAGGTTTCTTCTGGGGAGATGAACACGTTTTGAAACTACATGGCGTGAGTGGTTGCACAGGACTGTGAGTGCACAAATGCCACACATTCGCGTTGAAATAGTGAATTGCATGCGATGTGAAAGTCACCTCATTTAAAGTGTTTAAAAGAGGAGCCTGGGAGAGTGTAGTGTATGTGAGATCATGTGGGACATCCACAGTCTCTGAACCTCGGTTTCCTTGCATAAACTGGCAAAGAGACGGTGTGAGCTGTGTTCCCTGGGGCCAAGAGAGCCCAAGAAGGAAAACCTGGGATTCCAGGGACTGGGATGAGGGCCGGGGGCCAGAAGGGGAGGGTTATGTGGGGACGGCTGGGGGGCAGCCCAGATAAAGCTTTCAATACTGGGTAGCAGCGTCTACACAGGCGGAGATCCGTGCATCTCACTTCCCGCAGGGCTGACCAGTGGCCAGAGGTGGGACTGGCCAGGCTCGGCCCAACCAAGTCTGGGAGCAGAGGACACTGAGTGAGGGATCCCCGGGGCCACCTTCACTGGCCTGCGGCTCTCCTGATACCACAAGAGAGGTCCAGGAGCTGACCTTGGGTCCTAATGGGGGACACCTTCCTGGCTGCAGGCTGGCAGGGTGGTGTGGTGGTCAGTGTACTGGGCTCTGCGTCTCCGCCCCTACCTGCTGCGTGACGGTGGGCCAGACACCTAACCTCTCTGTGCCTCTATTTCTTCAATGGCGGACAGGGACACTAGCAGCCCCCATATCCGGGCACAGTGGCCTGAAGGTTAAAGGCAAGGGCGGCAGGAGACCTACAGCAAAAGCTCTGAGCAGGGAGCGGCCCAGGCAGTTCCACCACCGTCTCCCCTCTGGCCGCCGAGGAAACCGAGACTCATGGTGACCTGGCCCAGGTCTGTTGGACTCAGGGTCCTTCTCATCCCCAAGATCAGAGGGCTGCCATCAGGGAAGGAGCTGGCACCTAGACCCCGCCCAGGAAGCACACAGGGAAGGATGCCATGGGGACTTCGGTATGTTATTGCAAAAAAAAATTATTGCTATTTGAACCCTGCTTTCATGCCTCCATTTCCCAGAAAATGAGCCACGGGAGACACCAGGAGAGGCAGGAGACCATCCTCCTTGGCACAAAACCCACTCCCTCGGATGCTGTCCTCAGCGAGGGTGGCTGGGGCCAACCAGGGGGCCCACCCGCAGAGTGGCAGTGGAGGCAGGTTGACCCTGCAGACATTGAGCACTGTGGCGAAGGTCCTGGCCTTCCGGTAGAAGAAGAGCGACTTCTCGCGGTCCAGGAGGAAGTTGTGGGAGATGGTGGCCGGCCGCGTGGAGATCTTCAGCTGTGCCTTCTTGTTGCCCAGGTCCACGGCGGCTGCCAGTGCCAGCTGGTAGTACCCGGCTGCATCAAACGGGTCCTGAAAGGGACAGGCCATGCTCAGCAAAAGGGGGACTCGGAGCCCGTCTTCCCAGAGGCCGTTCCTGTCTCCAGGTCATTCCACATGTCCAGCCAATGCTGGCTCACCCCATGAGCCCTGAAGCCTGTGACACTGCTGTGGTCTCAGCTGCAGGAGGTGGGGACGATCCTGACACCCCTGGAAGCCTTCCTGACTGTCCCTACGCCCCACTCACCCGAAGCCTCCTGTCCCAGTCCCACCCTTTCTGCAGGCAGTGGCTGCTTTCCCCGTGGGCTGTGGTCAGGGCAGATCCTGCCTGCTCTGAGCGTTCCATGCAGGACCCGTGGCTCCAAGCCACAGCAGGGGCACAGTGTTGAGTGACCCAGGCTCCCCTCTGGCCCCCGTCCATGCTGACCATTTCCAGGCCCTCCACGGGCCAGGCCAGGTACAAAACCATCTCACAGGTATCCTGTCTGTCAATGTTCCCTGAAATATTGACGATGTGTGGCTCCCCAGACATCCACTCCCATTTTCAATGCATCTTTGGCTCAAACTCACCATCCCTGGGTTGGGATGCTGCCTCCCAGACCTCCTCCTTGACCCTCCCACCCCCCACCTGGCTTCTCCCCAGGCGCCTCCTCCACATGGGGGTGACCCAAGGGACCTCTCTAAGACCCGTGCCTGCCCTGTCCCTCTTTACCATCTCAAGATGGCTCCCAGGGCCAAGGACAAAGTCCAAGATGCAGCAGTCCATTCCCTCACGGCCCCGAGTCACCGCCAGTGCTCATCCAATGCCCCCCGGCCCAGCCGAACACTGCACTCTGTGCTGGGTGCATGGCTGAGCCTAACGTCCTTGCTCCCAGTCTGAGGGACCTGGGACTGAACATTGACCACAAAGGTGGCCCGGGCTGTGGCAGATGGAAGCCCAGGAGACAGTGAAGGGCCCAGGAGGCCCCGGACTCAGCCGGTGGGGGGAGGCAAAGGCTTCCTGAAGGGGTGGGGGCTTCCCAACTAAACAGGAAGGAGCCAGCCAATGCATATGTGTCTGCGTGTGCCTGCGCATGTGAATGTGCGTGTTTGTGTGCCTGTGTGTGCATGTCCCTGTGTGCACGCCTGTGTGTGCGTGTGTGTGCATTTGCGTGTTCATTTCCATGTGCCTGTAGTGTGTGCAGCAGCTAGTGAGTGGCAGGCTGAGCCAGGACACACCTAATCCACCCTATTCCAGGGCTCACTCTCATGTGTAGACTAAAGGGGACCCCATTTTAGAGGCAATTGGAAAAGATGCCCATTTACCTCTGCTTCTTTGCCAGCCTTCCAGGCCCCATCCAGACCGGCTTTTTCTCCCACTGCTCCGGGCCCTGGGTCCAGAGCCTCCTATACAAGGAGGAGGGTGTGGCCTTGGAAAGACAGCTGCCCTTGGGGAATTCCGAGGGGGCCTCCCTGTGGGAAGCTGGCCTGGGCTGACAGCACCGTCACGATGAGACCCAGAGGGCTGTGCATGGCAAGGAGGGTTGTGCATGGGAAGGACGTGAAGGAGGCCTCTGCCCCTCGACCCCAACCATGGACTTTGGCCTCTCAGGTACTACTTGGCCCTTTCCTTCCTCTTGGACAGGCGGAGAGGGTGGCAGCTTGACCAAGAGAGATAAAGGCCCACTTTTGGGAGGCCCGTCCCCTGGGTCCCAGGCGAGCCCCTGAGCGGTGAGCAGCGTCCCTCTGGGCCTGACACTTGGCACCTCCCTGTCTGGCTGGGACTTGGGAGGCCGCAGAGACCGCTTCTGACCACCAGGTGTCGCCAGCACTGGGCGGGGGCCTCCCGGGCAGCCCCAGGCCTGCGGTGGGGGATACGGGGCGGGGTCTTAGGGCTGCCCCAGTTCATGTTGTTCTCAGGCCCCCAAGATCTCGGCCCCTGGACTGGAGCGCCCTGGCCCCTCAGTCCATAAGGAGCACCGACGCGGTGCCGGTGCGATGCTGAGGAAGGGCGGTGCCTGCTGGGCAGAGGGGTGGAGACACCCCAGGTCTGAGTCTGCCAGTCCCAGCTCTCCACCCCTGCAGGGCTGGGGCAGAGGGGGCACAGCACCTCCCCTTGAGACAGACCTGACCCAGCAGGTCTCAGCCTGGCTGGCTGGGACCCCGCCCCACTACTCCTGCCCTGAGCTGGGGTTTCCCTGTCTGTGAACCCAATGGTAAGACACCGGTCCCACCCCACCCTTCCTGGGTGATGTGAAGATTCCAGGTGTCTCGGGACTCCAGGAAGGAGTTGCTCAGTGCAGGCTGGCACCTGGGCAGGCTTCCTAGAGGAGGCACCGGGATTTGGGTTGGATCTTGCAACATGGATTCAACGTGAGGATGATGCCGTCCTCCGAAACATCCTTCTCCCGACCTGCTTCCTTTGTTAAATGCAACTTGACAGTCAAGATTCAGCTTTGGTGTCACCTCCTCCAGGAGCGTCCCCCTGACTACAATCCCCCTTCTTTTTTTTTTTTTTTTTTTTTTTTTTTTTTTGAGACGGAGTCTCGCTCTGTCGCCCGGGCTGGAGTGCAGTGGCCGGATCTCAGCTCACTGCAAGCTCCGCCTCCCGGGTTTACGCCATTCTCCTGCCTCAGCCTCCCGAGTAGCTGGGACTACAGGCGCCCGCCACCTCACCCGGCTAGTTTTTTGTATTTTTTAGTAGAGACGGGGTTTCACCATGTTAGCCAGGATGGTCTCGATCTTCTGACCTCGTGATCCGCCCGTCTCGGCCTCCCAAAGCGCTGGGATTACAGGCTTGAGCCACCGCGCCCGGCCTACAATCCCCCTTCTTTACCCAGAGGCCACCATTGCACGCTCATGTGTCAGCCTGGGGGAACATGATGAGACAAAATAGATATAGGTATAAAATATAGACATAATAGATATAATAGATAAAGGTACAAAATATAGACAGATATAATAGATATAGGTATAAAATGTAGACATAATATAATATAGGTATAAAATATAGGAACAAAATATAGACATAATAGATATAGGTATAAAAAAGATACAATAGATACAGGTATAAACTATAGATATATAGATATAGGTATAAAAAATAGATATAATAGAGATAAGTATAAAATATAGGTATAAAATATAGATATAATAGATATAGATATAAAACATAGATGTAATATAGATACAGGTATAAAATACAGATATAATAGAAATAAAATGTAGATATAATAGATAGACATAGGTATAAAATATAGATATAATAAACGTACAAAATATAGGTATAAAATACAGACATAATAGATATAGGTATAAAATATAGATATAAAAGATAAAATATAGGTATAAAATATATATATAATAGATGTAGCTATAAAATATAGATATAATAGATACAGCGATAAAATAGACATAATAGATATAGGTATAAATAAATATACATATAAAATATAGATATAATAGATATAACAGATATAGGTATAAAATATAGATATAATAGACATGGGTATAAAATATAATAGATATAGGTATAAAATACAGACATAATATATATAGGTATAAAATATAGATATAATAGATATAGGTATAAAATATAGACATAATAGATATAGGTATAAAATGTAGACATAATAGATATAATAGATATAGGAATAAAATATAGACATCATAGATATATAAACATGATAGATACAATAGATACAGGTATAAAATATAGACATCGTAGATACAGATATAGGTATATAATACAGACATCAAAGATAGATATAGGTATAAAATATAGATATAATAGATACAATAGATACAGGTATAAAGAACAGACATCATAGATAGATACAGGTATAAAACAGACATCATGGATATAATACATATAGGTATAAAATATAGACATAATAGTTACAGGTATAAAATATACACATTATAGATATAATAGATACTGGTATAAAATATAGACATAATAGATACAGGTATAAAATATAGACACAATAGACAAAATAGATACAGGTATAAAATATAGACATAATAGATATAATAGATATAGGGATCAAATATAGACATAATAAATAGATATACGGATAAAATAGACATAAAAGATATAATACATTAGGTATAAATACTGACTCACAGATAATAGATACAGGTATAAAT